>NC_025870.1:480514-488549 GCF_000755165.1 Leishmania panamensis | reverse complement strand
GAGTGGAGCAAATAACACGAGAAAAAGAGGGGGGACAAAAAAACGATAGAGGCTGCACAGGGGTTCTTTCTCTGGGTCCCTTCTGCTGGGGGCTGCTCAGTGCCAGCCTACTGCAGAGGGTGCAGATGGGGCGAGGAGGCTACGGAGAGAGGGGGAGACAACGGAGAAGGTAAAGAGGTGCTCACCTGTCGTGTCTTTTCGCACCTTTGCCCAAGCCCCGAAAGAAGGACGCGCAGCTCCCATGCACACCATACCTGGGCAGGCACACACGCACGTGCTACTTGGCAGAAATGAGAATCTGTGGGTATGCGCGTGTGCCGCGCGAGGTCTCTATCACCTAGTCGCTGACGCCAAGAGTCGTGAGAGCGAATCCTCAGAAGCAAATCGAAGATGGGCGAGGTGATGACCACCGTAGAGAGAGAGAGATGGTGAAACAAGGGACGGGATATAGAGAAAAAGAAAAGTGGAGAGCGAAGAGAGACTTCAAGAGAGAGAGAGAAATCAAGGACACTAGCGGTGCTCCCATGCATCTCCGCTGCGGAAACCGAGACCCTGCGAGGGAAAAAAGTAGGTTGATCCCTTCTGCCACGTCAACGCAGCACTGCGTCTCCCTCTGGCTCACCCTCTCTGACCAGCGGCGCCATCGTGCTTAGACACCCGCACATGCACCTATACGACACAATTTTGAGGACGCAGGGTGCAGTGCACGCGCACGTACGCACTCTAAACCGCCATCCGCAGCCGTCGCTCTATCCCTTTCGCATGTGTGTGTGTGTGTGTCGTTCATCCTGATCGTCACGACTAGGACAACAGAACCAATCAAAGCCCTCTGTGTTGGAAGGGAAGAAGCGGTTGCAGAAGGGTAATAAAAACTCAAAAGAAAAACTCAAGCATAGGAGCCGTACTCGAACCCCTGCACAAGTGCACGACCAACAACGAAGTCTACACAGGGAAGGGGCGGGAGAGAGTGAGAAGGTAATGCATCACCTGGGTCGACAGCAACAACAGCGGAGAAGAGCATGGGCTAATACATGCATATTTCACCGACGTACGAACAGAACCAAGCTTTTCTGCATCAACTTGTATTGACCCCCTTCCTCCTTTTCCTTCTAGACCTACCTCGCACCTAATACCCTTTTCACGAGCCGCATCTCCTCTTCCTCTGAACACACCATGACCGACCCACCCCTGTGCAGGCATCTTGCCTTCTACGCAACAAGACACCTAACGCTGCGCACGCGTCCATCTGTGTGTGTCGGGGGGAGGGGGGGGGCGATCCTGCCACACTCTCCGAGCCATCCTCGACTGTGTGTGCCACCCCCACGCACAGCGAAAGCCCGTCCCCGCTCAGCCAAGGCAGAACTGTACGCATGTACAGGATGAGGCACGAATCCAAACAACTGAGGCGAAGGTGTTGGCTGAGGGCCTTTTTTCTTCTTGTATTCCGTTTGAGAAGACGATGCCCCCATCCAACTCATTCACACATGAAGCTTCGCAGGTGGAGATGGCGGAGGAAGTGCAGAGCGAAAGAGATCCTCAGGAAAACGTGGGACAGGTGCCAGAGAAGTAGCACGTGGGAAAGGAGAATGAGTACCACGACCAGACAACGCGGAATGCACCGGCAGCCAAGGGCACTGGACCACTTCAAGCACTCCACAAAGCAGCAAAACTCCAAAAAAAAAAAGGACTGTCACCGCACACAACGGAATCCGTCGCCCTCGTCAACGCTCCCCTTCATAGCAGTAATACACACAAAAAACATCCCGCTGAACCACCACCAAATCGCCCATCATCCTCACGATCGCCATCGGTAGTCACCTGCTTGCCCTTGTCTCAGGATAAGACGTGGAAAGAGAGAATATCAGTGAGTGATGGGCGATGGGTGGGTTTCTCCTGTCCGCTGTACAACTGACACCATCTTCGCTGCTGCGCCTTTCCAAGACCGCGCTCAATCCGCTTTTTTCCTTGTTCGGCCCTCTTTAAGCAGCTCCACCTCTTCCCTTCGGCTAGCCCTTCCCCGCTCGAAAAATAAGGAACTCGTGTAGGCTGATGGCTCCATCGCGATCCCGGTCGATCATCTGGAACAGACGCTGCGCTGTCGCAGTGTCGCGCACGTCGCCGAGATTCTGCACCAGTCGGGTAAACTCCCCCATCTCTAGGCACCCGTCCTGATTCGTGTCGTACATGCGAAACTGCATCATGATTGTGTTGTACTGCGACTGCGTGAGACCGTAGAGGGTCTTCGGGTTCGGCTTGTTGTGCCGCAGCCACGTCAGGAACTCGCCGAGGGAAAGCCTTCCGCTGTGGTCAAAGTCCATATCGTCAAAGATCTGCTTCACGCCCTGTGGTGTGTTCGCAAAGTTCAGCCACCGTGCGAGACGGCCTACCTCATTGCGGTCCAGCATGCCGCTGTCGTCATCGTCGAAGAAAACGAAGAGAGACACGATCTGGTCGTATTCGGCCTGGTCCAATCCGTACAGCGTCCACGGGCGCGGGCCTGTCGGCTCGATCACCTGGTAGCGTGTCTGCGGCGAGCGTGACGGGGGCGGCTGTTTATTGTAGCCGGTGTAGCTCACCTCAGTCTGACTCCAGTAGTTGTTCGAGGAGGGGTAGCCGCCCTGACCGCCTGCATTGCCGCTGCCGAGAGACGGGGCGGCACCTGGGTAAGCGTTGGCGTGGCTCGACGAGTATCCCGCCGACTGCTGCGGAGGCTGCGTCGGAGCACCGCTCTGCCACAGGCTCGAATTGATCTGCCCCTGCTGCAGTGTCTGCAGCGGAGGTGACCCGTAGCCAGAGTACGGCAGCTGCTGCGTGTATGGGGAGGGAAAATTGGCCGCAGTGGGGTGCTGCTGTGGTGGCTGCGTGGTAACCGAAGATGGCCGCGATGGCTGGCTCGGCAGGCTGGCGCTCGCATTCCCGCATACATGGCTCATCCCTTGCTCGCGCGTCCCCTTCCACTCACACCGCATGCACTTGACTCGAATCTGCTTCGCCATGTTGACTAGTGTGCGGTTCGGTGTTTTCATGAGGTCGATCTTCTTGCGGCACACCGGACACTCCTTCAGGTCTTGCGCACACGCCTTGCAGAAGATGTGCCCACACGGCGTCAGCTCGATGGGGTCCTTCCACGAGTCAAGACACACCGCACAGGTGAACTCCTCGCAGAAGTCCTCGCCGACACAGAGAGCAGCCATCGCTGCGAGCTGCCTCTCTTGGTTCTACGATGGGGGGTTCCTTTCAAGAAACGTGATAACGGACACACGTGCAAAGCGGCAGTGAGAGCCGGCCACCTCAATGCGCGCTAGAGAGAAGTGAGAGACGTGCGGTGGTAACCGCCGTCAGAGGTTCGATGGGGCTGAGTCAGCGCACACGAGCAGAGGCAGTAGGAAAGCAAGGCACTAGTGAGGCGAGGGGGGAAATAAAGCTTTGAGAGTAAGAACAAGTGAGAGTCTGTGTATGCGGTAGTACAGGGGTGATAAAAGGCGGATAGCAAGAGAAAGAAAGAAAGTGGGAGTGGGGCAAAAAAAAAACTCGGGAGAACAAAAGGAGCGAGCTAAGCGAAAGTGGTTGTTTCTGACTCTTTCACCACCCACCCACCCACCCACCCCCCTCCTGCTGGCGCCCTACCTAACAATGGCAAAACACGGAGAGTCTCCCCTTTCTCAGGTAGTTGGCTGGAAAAGGCGAAGAAGCAAAACAAAAAAAAAACGAAAAGGAAAAAAACACACACAACAGCTGGGCAAGAGAGAGAGAAAGGAAAAAAGGGGGCGAAAGGTCCCTGGGCAGGCAACTGCAAAGGTAGTGTGAGCCTCCCTGCACGCAGGAGACGCTCTCTTTCGTCAGAACAAGAAAGAGGGGGAGGAGGGGCGGGAAGAGGAGATGCCCTGGCCAACAGTCACCAACCACAACCACAGTCAACAGTCAACAAGGCCGCACAAGCGCCTTTCAACAGCCCAAAGGTATCAAAAACTCGATATCTGTATCTCACCAACGGCTAGCTTACGCTGCTCAGGCAATCTTCTAGTAACCCAACAAGCTCAACAGCAATAAACAGAGTGTGTATGCGCGTGGAGAGAAAAGTGCCCAGGACTGCTCACACGCACACACGAAGTCGCACTAGATGCGATTCAAACAAGACACGTGAAAACAAAAGAGCCGAGCCAATAGTGGTAGAGTTGGCGAGAGGGGATCGTTCACGAGATGGAAAAGAGAATTGAGAAAAGTGCGTGGTAGCAGAGCAGGGAAGCTCACAAAAAGGCACTACCCCAACGCACAACAACAGCAACAGATGGAGAGAGAAGGCGGATGTCAACTCGCATGAGAGAGGGGAGGGGGGGAGTGTGTGCCCCAAAGAATGTAATGGTGACCACGTCAAACCGAAAGAAGAAAATAAAAACGGATAAGCACAAAGGAGAAGGAGAAGGAGAGGGAGGAGGGGAGGGAGGCCAATGCAACTGAAGACACACGTCGGAGGAGGAGGAGAGATGAGGAGAGGGAGGCACGGCAAAATCAATAAGGTAACGAGATAAAACAAACAACAACAACAACGAAAGAAAAAAATTTAAGAATGACCAGAGAGAAAGGGACAAGGAAAAAAGGGGAGAGGAAAGCGAGGGTAGAATGCTCAATGATACCGACGATACCAGTGAAGCGATACCCCCCCCTGCCACCACCACCAGGGCAGGGCCCTTTTCTCTTTCTGCTGTTGTGTGGTTTGCTTTGCTTGTTTTCGTTTCTGCTCGATCTCTCCTTTCGTGTTCTCCTCCTCGATACACCAGAGCGCAACTGAGACAAGGACAGCAGCGGCAAGGAGACAGTGAGGCGCTTGTCGCAGATGCGTGTGTGTTAATCACAAGAATGTGTAGAGGTGCTCGCGCTATGTCCGAGGAGCAGAAGTGCGTCCATTTAGCGCCACACCCAGGGAAAGAGAGTCATGCGTGAGGAGAGTGAGGGAGAAAAGAAGTTGGAATTGAAAGTGCAGTGCAAGAGGGAGAGAATGATGATAAAAAGGGAGTCACACAGCGGCCGATCAGGTGCAACGGAAAGTGAATGAACAACGCATGAAAACACACCACTTGAAGAGCCCTCGTCGGAAGGAGAAAGAAGAAAGGGAGAGGCAAAACACAAAGCAAATTGGGTCCGTGTCCGTGCGTGTGTGTGGAGGGAGAGAGACTCACACACAACGTTAGAAAGACCCTGAGCGTGAGGCTATGATATACAGCTGCAACCTGCGCATCTTCCCTGCCTCTCCCTATCTTCTTCTACTTCACACGTTTTGCTGTTTTATTCCGTCGTCGTTGACGTTCTCTTTTCTGCTTGTGTCTTGGACACTGCAAATATGTGGGTGCGGATGTGCGTGACTGTATGTCAGTAGTGGGCCAGACTTGTTTCCTCCCTCTGCCCTTTTCACACACACACGTACACAGCGTTAGCAGCAAATCAGGGAAAAGGCAGCTGCAAGGAGAGGCCTCAGTGCTCGCCGCTCTCGCAACCATCACCCCGAGAACACTCTGTCCTCCGCCCCCTCCTCGCCACTGCGGTCCGTTGTAGCTGCTGAGCGGGGGCGCTTAGGACCGCTAACACCGACACCAGATTCTTTCCCTGCCTCTTGCGAGGCGAACTGCCGCAGCAACGCTGCCCGTCTCTGCCGGCAAAGCTGTACTGTGCGAGAAAACCCTTGCCTCACAAGGCGGGCAGTGCGCATCTGCCACTGGATGCTGAGACACAGTTGACGCCAGAACGCCAAGCTGTCCCCCAGCGGCAGTGGGTCATCAACGTCAGGGTCGAGAAATACGTGCAGCGTCGGCCGCTTTGGCGTGCATTCTTGCCGGTAATCCATGTAGTAGGGGTCCGTGCGCGGGATGTACAAGGGTAGCTGTGCGGCTGTGCGACCAAGCGCGGTGGCGGTGTGGATCGCCCAGCAGCGGGCCGTGTGGAACACGTGGTAACCGCCTCCTCCAAGCAGTACCGTCGGTCGCTCAAATGACAGCACATTGGCCACACACTGCGTGTGCGCCAACGTAGTCACGCAAAGTCGCCCAATGAGGTCGCCTACTATGGTGTCGGCGCCGCACTGCACGACCATCGCCTCCGGATCGAAACACTGAACCACGCTGGACAGTGCAGTGCGGAAAGATAAGAGGTAAGCGGCGTCTCCCGTCCGCGTGGGTAGTGGGACGTTGATAGCGAAGCTGTCAGCTGTCTCACGTGTTGGATAGTCGCCGGTGCCGGGGAAAAAGCCGTTGCCGAACTGGTGAAGCGAGAGTGTCATCACGCGGTGATTGCCATAAAAGGCCCCCTCCACGCCGTCCCCGTGATGCACATCCAGGTCAATGTAGAGAACGCGCTGGTAGTGCCGCAGAAGCCGGCGGATGCACAGCACAATGTCATTCACAAAGCAGAACCCGCTTGCGTGGGCAGCAGCGGCGTGATGCATGCCGCCGGCCCAGTTCATCGCCACTGTAGCATCGCCGCGCAAGAGGGCCTCTGCACAGGCAAGCGAGGCACCAGCTTGGCTGGACACCAGCGACCATACCTCCGGGAAGAGAGGACAGTCGCCCTCCTGAGACGCGAACGGGACGTCAAATTCCTTCTGAAAGGCGAGGGACATCTCGTCCAGCGGATTCCCGCAAATGACCGGCGCCTGCCGCAGACACTCCAAGTATGCGCCGCGGTGAAACGTCCCCATCTCCTCTGCCGTTGCCGGACGAGCATGGCACACCGTCATACACTCTGCATCGTCGAGGCCCAAGGAATGAACAAGCGCGTGCAGCGCACGCACACGAGACGGTCGCATCAAATGACCCTCTGCATAGGCAATGGCAGTGACGGAGTGATCTACAAAATACACAACTTTCCGCCCGCCAGGGCGTGACACTGATGCATCTGGAGTTTGCTGCTCTCTCGACGTTGCTGCGTACTCCTCGCTCGCTGTTGATGACCGTGACATCGACGACCTGCGCGGAGACTCCGCAGAGGCATCGTCAGGGATCGCTGAAGCGGGAGACAAAAGCGATGCGTCATGCGGTGATTGAGGTAAGGAAGCGACTCTCGCCAGCACTGAGTCCACCGCCGAGAGCGCAGGAGAGTGCTCTGGAGATACCATTGCAGATCATTCCAACCTTGGGAGCAATGACCACACAAGGGCAGCAAGCGGCCGGCAAATGCGTCTCAAAGTTCGTGAGCGGTGCCTCTTCGATAAGTCGTGTGCGCCACGTGTTGGGCCAGCCTCTGCGCTTTGGAAAACGATTTTTAAAGGTAAGAAGAATAAAAGGAGATACGAGGGATGGGGGAGACGAAGTAGCGAATGCTGCCATCGAGACAGCGTAGCCCGCAACAAACGGCGGCAGCGACACGCAGCTCTCAGCCCGTGCCTGGGTCTTCTCTCTCTCAGCAGGACACCAGTGTAGGACGCACAAACACACTCATTTGGGGGGAGGGTGAAGGCCTCGGTTGATGCTATGAATCCTCGCTGATAGGGAAGGGGAATTGGGGAAAAAACGATAGAAAGAGAAACTGAGAAAGGGGAGGCGGAAAGTACACAGAGAGAAACTCTCGCGTGCGTGCTCCCTCTCCTGTCAGAGATATAGTCCTCTTTTTCTCCTTCTCCCCTCTGTCCGTACCCCTGGAGCGCAACCCAGTCAGCTTGTTGAGGAGGTACAAGGCAAGTGATGTGTCCGCCTTCCTCTTCCATTTCCCCACACAAATACACCCCGGGGAGTGCGAGAATGACCATCGTCTAACCCTCATCACGAACAGAGTCGCCACACACGCACCTTGCACATCTGTGTTCCATGTTTCTTCGAGTTGATAGTCGAATGCTGTACTTGGGAGGAATAAAGAAAAAATACACAAAAAAAAGAGAGCAGTAGGGCAAATGGAGCACGCAAGGGGGGAAGGAGCCATGCGTACATGCAGACACACGCGCGCCGCAGCAATGCGCCGACCCAGTCATCCCAGCACGGCGCCTGCGTCACCACGCCCACCCCCATGGCGCCGGCCGCCAGGGTCGGGTGGGATACGCGCGAGCCGCGTC
>NC_025870.1:462746-479524 GCF_000755165.1 Leishmania panamensis | reverse complement strand
CCAGGACAAAGAAGACTGAAAAAAAAAAAATGGAATTGCGGCTCTCTCCGCCTCGCATAGTGCGTAGACCGCTGCAACTTTCCCTGTCGGCATGTGTATTGCCCTCCCCCTCTCTCCTTCGAGTGTGCAAAGAAGCCACAATTGACACGAAACGCGTGATGCATGTTGACTGCATAGTGAAATGAAGGAGAGAATTGGGGGGAAGGGGGTGGCTACCCTGTAACCAACGTTGTGACACACGTCTACACAATGCACTGCGAGAACCTCTGGACACGTACTCTCTCAAAGAGGAATTCCCTGTACCGTGTCCGTGGAGATGCCTACAGAAGGAGGCAGCGCGTCTTGATGCACAGAGCCGGTGGCAACATCCACCACAACGTGGTTGCGCCCTTGCAGGGCAAATTCGACCCACTCGCGATCGGTCATCGGCGGCTGTGTGACGTATAAACTGTGCGTTTGACCAGGGTTGCACTGGTGCGACAGGGACGCCTTGCGGGTACCCCGCCACCCGCAACTCGTGCACAGCACGGGCACATTCATGGACGCCTCTATGATCCCCTCGCTCGGCATCGCGAAACCCGCAACCGTGGAGTGACAGATGGCACACCGCGTTGTCGCAGGTGGTGCGCAGTTTCGGCAGAAGATGTGTCCGCACTTCAGCAGCTGCACAGGGTTTGTCCAGGTGTCGTAGCACACTTGACACTCAATGTGTGCTGGCACATGTACGGCAGTGCAGGAATTCTTGTTCATTGTAAAGCTGGTGAGCACGGCTGACTAGGAAAAGTATGGTGGATAAAAAAAAAAGGGAAGAGGAAAACGAAGAAGGGGGACGAAAGACGAAGGATTGCGCTAACACGCTCCATTACCGTGGATAGTAGCAATGCAGAAGAGAATAGATGAGTCACAGGAGAGAGAGGAGAGGAAAGAGGAGGGCTTGGGTCTTGATGGGAGTAGCTGAATTTGCAGTGTGTGTGTGTGTGTTTGTGTGTTTGTAGGCTACTAACTCGCAATATCACGCTCTCTTCGTCTTGATGTTCACCCTGAGAGCAATCGAAAGAAGACGCTCATACACACACACACAAGCCTACAGAGAAGCAGCGCTCAAAACAAGAGGAAAAAGAAGCAAGAGAGACACTAAATCCTGACACAAAGCAGGAGAAAAAATCCCTAATGAGGGAACAAGACGGAGAGGAATAAATGATCAACCAAACGATAGAGAAGAGATAGGAAGAGGGACACACATGCAGACAGGCACAGAGGGAGAGCGCTAGTGCCGCAGCGGCAGCAGAACTTACTCCTGGAATCATCAGTGTCACTTTCACACACACACTTTCTCGAACTGTCACACAAACACACACACACACACGTGTGTGTGTGTGAAGGATACGTACGGAGAAGGCCACCCATCTTATCCACGCATGGCACGTACCTTTTTTTAGTCTTGTTTTTCTTGTTTCTTCATTGCGTGCTATTCGCAAATAGACTCCTTCACACAAATTGCACCAGCTTAACCGAGTCCCGATCTCCCAGCAGCCCAGGATAGGAGTGCATGAACGCACTTGTCCAGAATGTCGTCGCTGTCCACTGCTCGACGCTCTCAGTGGACTGAAATTTTCGAACAACGATGCTGTGGGGGGTGGGGAGCACGCCCACCAACGTCACCGACCGCAGTCGATCGACAGCCTCGTCGCTGGCAGCCAGACCAGCACCCGGCTCGCCCATCCCCATCTGATGTGTAAACGTCCTCGTAACCCCCACCGCAGCAGTTGCGTTGTTCACAGTCGACTCAGGTGCTGTGTCTACGTAGTACTTCGTGACATTCCTCAGCGCAACAGTGCTCTCCAGCACTGGAAGGGCCACCGCCACAGCGGCGTCGAGAGTGTTGATGAGAAACGGCAAAGGCACCTTCATTGTGAGTTCCTTGGTGCGCTGTACCACGTAGGCGTCCTTCGCCTCTCGAACCACTGCGCGGTGATCCACAAGGGAAGCAATCAGGTACAGGGAGCCGTTCGCTTGGTACTGCAGCAGACTTGCAATGGCCTCGCAGAGATTCACCATTTGGCATTGGTGCACAAGGTTGTTCGACATCCCCGCAGAAAAAGGCAATCTGCCTGCAGCATCCCCTGTTGGGCTGCTGCCAGACGAATTTGGTAAGGTGCTGCGCAAACAGCGGTAGGTGACTTGGGCAAAGACGGAAACCAGTTTTATGGAGGGCTCTCGCCCGAGAGAGGTAATGAACGGTGCCATGTTCATCAGAACCACAGTGCACGAAGGGAAGAGCGGAACGAGTGCCTGCAGATCTTTCATCTCCATTACGAGACACAGGGCAAGCACGATGAGCCCATTGTACGTGCGCGTCGGAGACATCTTCGGAAAGCGAAAGGGCAGGGTTGCCCTACACACTTGGTTACACTGCAACACGAATCCCCGCACTTCTGAGAGGCGAGTCAGCACGAAAAGCATCAGCTGGAACTGGTACGTGTAATGGGGGCTGCGACGCACAGCGAGGGCGTAATCGAGTATAGGAATGACGTAGTCTAAGGCGTAGGCGCTTGTGCCAAACTGCGCCAGACACGCCGGTGATAAGTCGAGTATCTTCCAAAACAGCATCATGAAGTCATCCAAGGAGGTAAACCAGTCTTGCGAGATAGGCAGGTACGTCTGACGGGAGTACACATTCACACCGAGGATGACTTGCATGCGCTGCACGAGTGCCTTTGCCTCGGTCAGAGTGATATCCCGAAGCGCCTTGCGCACACTGTGCACGAAGCGCGGAGGTCCGACATGCGACACCGGCGGCGTGGAAGGCCCGCTGCCGCCAGACCGCGAGTGTGATGTGTTCGATACAAAGGCGTCACAGCGAGCACCGTCGTGGCCCGAGGTAGGTGGTGACGACGCCTCTGAAGTACAGCTGGGATGACCTCCATCCGGGTGGTCAACAGTGCCCATCTCGGATCCGTCTGCCGCCGTAGAGTTCACCTGCTCGCTGGCGTGTGCATTACTCGCCTTGGAAACCTGCTGATCCAGTGATGGAACGGCGTCGTCTGCAGCGGAGCGCTGCCTCTCAGACAGAGGTACAGAATCCAGTGGGACACCGATGTAGCACAAGGTAGTGTTGAGCAGTCGAGCGCTCGCCACAACCAGTTCCTTTTCCTCGACGCCCAGATGGCTTGTGTAGGGTAGATATCCATACGGGACAAACTGAAGAATAGCGTTGAGCATTGAGATGGAGAGAGTGGGCATTAACGGCACCGTCGAGGTGGACAGAAGCGGATCTAGGAAGATAGTGTCTCGGAAACCAGCTTCGTGGTAAACCGGCGAGGACAGTGCCACAAACAGGACTTCGAGGAGCGCTTTCCGCAGTCGAGGCAGTCGTGGCATCGCCCAGGTAAAATTCGGCGTGCTCGTCCTCATGGTAAAGGCCTGAATAGGATCTTCGGAGGCAAGCCCTGGGCACCACATTAGTCCTGTGTCTACCTCTGCATGCGTGATGCTGATCCTGGCCTCCGTGGGTAGCACAGGAAGCTCCGGCAAGGTCAGACCACGCACAAAGCAGCACTCAACCAATGACCACATCATAAATGACCCCAGAGGAAGTGGCTTGGCGTACGGCTGCATTGGGGAGAGATGCACGTCCTGTTGGGGCAGCAGTGGAAACGTCTCCTCCGGATTTGCATCATCGCATGTCTTCCCTTCAACAAAGAAGAGCTGCTGGAAGTGCGCTGTGGCCGCCGTCCGTGAGCGGGTCACGTCTGGCGGCGCCGCTGGATTATGGCCGTTTGGACGCACATCCACCGCCTCGTTGAGCGGTGTCGTCCCGCTTTCGAGTGCTATTGGAAGGACGCAGCGCAGAATGCGCAGCGCGGAGTGGTACTGCGTCATCACCTCCGTCGTGAGAAGTGCGCTGGGGGAGCTGGTGCTCGTGTTGACCTCGTCCCGCTTCACGGCCACCGCCGAAATGGCACCAATGCAACGGTAGAGCAAGGCTGCGAAGTTGCGCGTGTAGAGGTGCCTCAGCTGGCGAAGTTGCTCCACTGGAAAGACCTGGGCCGTTTCCTCCTCTGTCATGGTCGTGGTAAGAATCTGTGTCAGGGACTCGGGTGAGGCAGCATCTGCGGAGAGAAGCACTCGGCCAAGCTTTGCCATCTCCAATGTCGAGCTCGACAACCCCATCGTGCTCGAAGAGAAAAGGTGAGGAAACGCAGAAGTAGCGCAGTGGCTACTCTAACACGGATGTGATTGCACAAAAGAGGGGGACAAAAGTACCACAGAAGCGAAAAGGATGAGCGAAGAACACGCGATACGCCAATTAGAAACCGCAACAAAGCAACAGAGGAGTCGCTGGTGAAACCCCTCCCTCCCTCCCTCCCAAGTAAACACCCGTGTGCTACCAAGAGAGAAAATAAGGAAACAAAACGGAAAAGACAAGAAGAGAATGCAGAAAAATAAAAGAACAAATCGTCGATATAAGGAATGCACACATACACAAGCAATGTGGTTTTGTGTGTGTGTGTGTGTGTGGGGGAGGGGGAGAGGGGGGGTCACTTGGTGTCTGTACTCCCGCAGTTTTTTTTTTCGTGCCAAAAGGTGAGGCGAAACGGGGGGGAGAGAAGTGCACCTTGGTTATGCCTGTAGTATACGAATATATCCCTGCGCTTGTGCTCACAGAAACGAGGAGAGAACAACTTGAAACTTTCTCTCTGATGCTAGTATTTTTCACTACCTCTACCAAGGAAAGTGAAGGGATACAGGAGGTAAACGGGGGCGAAGAGGGCAAAAGATGTGCAGGTAAGAACTACGCAAAATGCATATGACGCGTTTGTATGTGAGTGTGTGTGTATCCTACTTTAACTAGTAGACAGGTAAGGATGTTTCATCAGAGTTAAATCACATTGGTGCACTTCAAAGAGCACAGAATGAGCTTCTCTTCTGTGATGCCTCCAGTACGACTTTGATTTTCTGCTTCAGAGGGGGGTTCAGATGTGTAACACATGCGTCGGAGGACAAGAACGAGAATAAAAGAGCGAAGGTGAGTGTGTTCTCTATGCCTCCTTCCCCACAGAGCATACCTCAAACCCTCCACGACCCCGCCCCGCCACAGGCCCATCACCCGGCACGACGCAGCCCCAGACACGCGCGCCGCAGCAATGCGCCGACCCAGCCATCCCAGCACGGCGCCTGCGTCACACCACGCCCACCCCCATGGCGCCGGCCGCCAGGGTCGGGTGGGATACGCGCGAGCCGCGTCGACACCCAGACCAGCATGCGGACGGCACAAACACGCACGCTGCCGCAGGCCGCCGCGACGCCACGCCATGCAGGCACCAGGCCCTGTCAGCACCAGGGGGGGGGCGCTGCTTGGCCCACCCCCCCCTTACGCAGAGTGGGGGTGCTGGGCCCTGAGATGCCACGTACGGAGGCGTCCCCCGTCATCAGGAACGAGCGACAATGGGTGGTAAGCAAGGGTGGTGCGGGAATAGGAAACAGAGTGGACGAACAGAACATAAAAAGCAGCAGTAAATGGTCTGCGGTAGCCGCCAGGTCAGGGAAGTGAGAAAGCGCGACAGAAGGAGCACCTGAGGTAGAGAAAGATATGGGGGAAGACGGGGGTCTCAGAATGAGTACAACCGCTAATAGTCTGCCACTCCCTTCCCCGTTCCATACGCACTTGTCAGTATTTTTTTTCTTCGTCGCAGCGGTTTCCGTTTACGTCGACGACGTGGACAGAGGTAGAAGGACTCACATACTAAATGGAAAACGACGAAAGAAGAAACTAACAAAGGAAATAAAAACATGTAGTAGTAGTAGTGGTAGTAAGGGGGGAGGGGGAGGGGGGTCAAGGCTCCAGTGAAGGGGGAGAAAAAGAGCAAAAACGATATCTCGAATATGGTACATGATCAGGCGCAACCACGCACATACGCGCACGTCCGAAGGGGACACGTCGGGGCGGATGTGTGAATGTACGTAGGTATATATGAAAAGTGTGGAGGAGGGGGGTGCGAAAAATGCCAGTCTTATGCGAGTGGTGCTGCTTCAAAAGACGCAGTCTTTCAGCAAGAAGGTTGGTCGCGCGCCCCATGGCGGCTGTGCCTCCCTCGCCTCCAGCTCCTTCATTCGAGCGTACTTGAGAGCCTCCAGTCGGCGCTTCGCGACACAAGAGCGATACAACTGCTGGATGCTCTGCGCTGCAGCTGCCTGCTCTTTATCTGCTGTGACTACACCATCAGTGTGCGCACACACAAGGCGTCTCAACGATGCAGCACTGGGCCCGCTCGCCTGTGGGCCAGAGTAAATCTGCGGAGCAGCAGGATGGGCTACGGGCCTGCGGCGCAAGCGGTATGCGCGATAGACGCGTTGAATCACCAGGCAGCTGCGCACCCAAAGCTGCGTCTTGTACATGTTTCGGCCGTAGCAGCGGCTCGCATACACGACTCGTCCGTACTGAAGTCGCACTAGCATCCCACGCACGCGCTTCTGAATGACGGTGACGTAGTAGTTGTGCGAGTCGCGCATGTGATGCAGCGTGGCAGCATGCACCTGTCCGCGAAGATGGTAGCAGCGCAGCCGAGCACAGTGTCCACGATACATTCGCTGGATTTGAAGTGCTGCGCACGCGAAGAGCATGACCTGCGCTTCGATGAGCTCCTCTTTGCGCCTCAGCTCGCGCAAATCCGCGTGAACACGCGCTGCAGCTCTCCGTCGTGCAAGACTCTGCAGCAAGACAATCTTCTCGACGTACTCCTGGCGCCGTGCATGGCGTCGCACCAATTCCTGGTAGGCACACCAGCGTCGTATGTACTTCTGCAAGGTGACCGCGGCCTCCACCCTCTCCTCAAAGCGACGTCGATTCATGAGCATTTGCTCCTCGTGGAGGGATTGCCGCTTGACGATATGTCGAAAAAAGTGCACGATTATACGCACACTCCGCTCCTGACGCCCCTCCTGCAGGCGCTTCTGCGTGAGCAGTTTCTGCTTTAGACGCAGGATGTCTTGCAGAACGGCAAAGGCGCGCAACGCAGATCCAATGCGCTCCGTCGCGATCCAGTGCTCCTCGAAGACGCGCTCCGTTTTGAGGAGGAGACCCAAGCGCTGTTCAAGCAGCTCCACAACACTGTCTACCGACTCATGGGCCTTTTGCTTCACAGTCGCAGCAGCAGCCGGCGGGGCAAATAGTTGGATGACTTGCTGGCGCAGCTTTCCGCTGCCTTCGGCAATTTCTTTACGTATTTGGAGGGCTGCCGAGCTTCGCGGCGCAGGTGGGCGTTGCGCGGCCATCGCCATGACCAGCGAGGCTAGCACCGGGCGCGGTGTCCATACGGAGTGATGGAAAGAGGCAGGGTGCTCCGCTGCTTCAAGCAGCCGTAACGTCCACTGCAAAGGAGTGGCGGTGCAGAAGAGGACGGCGAAGAGCGACTCGTGGGCACCAGCTTCAAAGCGGGTTCCGGCGAAGAGGGACTGCGGAAGCGCCTTGTGACCCTTGTATCCGGGAAGAGATCTGGCCAACACCTCATAGAGGCCTTTTAGGGAGCCAACGCGTACCAATGCTGTAGTTAGCCCCTCCCTCTCAAGATAGCTGCGGAGAACATCTGGGATTGACGGAGTTGCAATGGGGAGTAGTCCCGCTTCCGACTGCGAGAAGCGAGTATTTCCAGCCTTCTGCGGTATCCGGCGAGAAGACATCGCCTTCCCAGCTTTGGGTCGCGAGATGCCGCGGCCTTTCTTCTCAGTGTTCGCTGCGCGTGCCGCTTCTTCCGCCGAGAGCCGCGCCTTGGCTCGCTGCTCCTCTATATACACTGCGAGTCGGCTTCTGGTTTGACTCATCAAGGACGCGACAGATGAGCCCGTATCGTCCTCGGAGACTAGTGCGATTGCTTGATCATAGTCTAAGAGAGACGACTCGCACGAAGTGGTCTCTGTGGAAACGCCTAGTGTGTAGTAGGCCAGGGCTAGGAGCAGGGATGTGTGCTCGACGCACCCGGTCTCATCAACCGATGCATGGGAGACTGTATCAGCGGATTCACCTTCCACGGGAGTTTCCATGAGTGCGAGGGCTTTCCGGGCAGCCTCTTCCCCTTGAAGAAAGTCGCAGCGCGTCACTGCAGCGACACCTGCATTGAGTTCTCGGACAATCCCCCACATCCGTTGGCGACTCAGCGCGTCGCTCGTCTGCTCCTCCAGCCCTCTGCTAAAGAGGAAAAGTCGCTCTGCTTTCTTAACGCCTTCCCCACCAGCACGCAGCTCCACGCATGCCCGATTACCTACAGTGAGCAAGAGTGCTGCCCGTAGCCCGTCG
This sequence comes from Leishmania panamensis, assembly GCF_000755165.1. NCBI lineage: Eukaryota > Euglenozoa > Kinetoplastea > Trypanosomatida > Trypanosomatidae > Leishmania > Leishmania panamensis. The sequence continues at coordinate 471,231 of NC_025870.1, read as the reverse complement.
GGGACTGAATCCGTGTTCGCATCCGATACAGACATTGAGGCCAAGTCGGCGTCGGTGTCCGGTGCGTCGAGGTCTGGAAATACAACGTTGTAGAGCACGCTGAACTCGTTCATAGCAAGCTGGAAGTAGTTACGAGCAAGAGCAAGTGGCGAAACAAGCCCGGCATCATTTGTTTCCCACACCTGCAATGCAAACATGTTGCAGTAGAGCGTAAAGTCGAGGAGTGCCCCCGCCCGCGCTGATGCGCCTATGCTCCCACTTCGCATCCACACGCTGTACGCCTTGAGTGCGAGTATTGGTTGCTCCCGAGTCGCCGCAAGCTCACGGGCTCGTGATAGGCTACTAGGGATGGCGTGCGCATCCACAGGCTCCGGTCCTGCACGTAGGTGGTAGCGCTTGCCGTCCATGATATGCGATGAACAGCCTACATAAGAAGCGATGAAGGCTCCCAGTCGGCAGCTTCGCAAAAACCGAAACAAAGTGAAGGGGAGCAGAGGAATAGCATAAAGAAGGGAGAGCGGCAGATGAACAATGGCACTGGTGGTCGAGAGCGACATCAAAGCCATACATGGTGGATGAAGCTGGGGCGGGCGAATGCAGTCGTCCTTCGTCCCTCTCCCCTAGGAGCCGACACGGCTGAGCAGCCATTGCCGGTAGACCTGTGGCGAAGGGGAAAAAAAAAGAAGAGGACACAAGTATGACATAGATGACTAAGCCGAGTTGCTTCTTTTAGTGGTGGTGGTGGTGTCGGGTGTTCCACTTCGGATCCATGTCCGCTAGATTCTGTGAGAGTCCACGCCAGGTGATCAGCGCTCACATGTCGGTCTCATCGCACTAAAAAAAGGACAACCCATTCCCTGTCAGCACTGCAAGCTGCACGCATAGTACTTGCAGAGACGACCAGTGGAATCGAGTCTATGTGCGCCAAAACTCATCATCGTCGTTGTCGACATCGTACAGGAGAAGCCGCCGCCTCTGTGACTTGGATTCCTTCGGCGCTCCACTGCCCGCCTCCGGCTTCTTCGACTCCACAACGATTTGAGGACGAGGGTCCGACGCGTCACTGTGGTCGATGTCGCCGTCATTTCCGTCAAGCACCTTCTCCTTATGCGCCGCCACGGCGCACCACTTCATGAAGAGAACCACGTCAGAAAAGTGATCCGTCTGGAGTACCCACAAGTTGGCATTCTCGATGTAACTGTCCAGGTCGCTAGACGCGGAAAGAGGCGTGCGGAAGCACACGATGATCTTCACAGCCTGCATGAAGTAAAGAAGGTCGTTCACCTGCAGAGGACCGAAACGCGCACCGACGACTTGAAAATAAACCTTGCGTGTGCCCAGCCGGGAGATCTCACGGTGTAGCATGCGGGCGGTGTGCCACGAATCAACCTTGATTAAGACACCTACCTGCACACACTGTGCAACATACTCCTCGTACTCCTTCTGGGACGTGAGCTGTCGCCGCAGCTGCACACTCTGCCACGTGGCCTTGAGTACCTCTTCATTATCTTTGCTCATGATTACCTGCGTCAAGCGCTTCGTCACACCGTCTGGGAGCGCAATAGACCCCACCAAGGAAACTTGGAGTCCGCTCGATTCAGACTCTCGGTTTCTCTCTGCAAGGTACGCACCAATGGACTCAGAGCTCGCCGATGTCCCTGGCGGCAGTGCCTCCGGTCGCCTCTGCTCCTCGGAGGGCTTTTGCGGCGGTCCGTACAGAAGTTGGCATTCAAGCGAGTCGGCGATGCCGAGTTGGCCGTAGTCGCCCAGATGAGCGAAAGACACGTCCATCCCCCGTGGGCGGAGGTAGTGTAACTTTGTCGTGAAAACCTCAACGTACCACTGCAGTCGTTGGCGGTACGCCTGTACGCGCACGCGCGAAGCGAGGTCTGTCATAGACAGTACATGGATTCCAGCACCGGGGCACCCGCTCATGCTGCTCCTGTCGATAAGCGTGACGGCCATACCGGGGTACGCCTTCTCCACACGGTTGCCCCAGTAATCGACCAATGCGTGTACCTGACCCTCCGCCTGATCGGCAATAAAGTGCATTCCCTCTGTGAGGACGCCCTCCTGGACGATGGCAGTGATCACCAGGGACGACGTGCTGGTCCGATTCTGGCGTGTAGACTGCGTTTTGACGCTGTTAAATGTGGAATTGAGGATCGACCGAGTACTTCGCTTCTCAAACTCGCTTGTGAATTTTTGCTGCTTCAGATCGATGTACCGCTGGATCTGCTGGCGCTTGCGGTTCAGTCGAAAGCCCTCTTCGTCGAACAAGTGTTTGGACGACTCTAACACGACTGCTTGAACGGTGGCATTGTGCTCGGTGTGGCCAATGGAGTTGCTTCGACACGTTGGAGGCGCGCAATCTCGACAGAATTGCAGAAGGCGCCACAGGAGGGAAATATGAGCTCCGGTTGCCACTGAAACACACACTCCGTAGGATTTGCGTAGCAGCTGTACCTGTGGGTATCGCTTGCTTCCCTTATACGCCGGATCGACCGTCTTCATCGGTGCAAAGTACTCAGCTTGTGGACGCAGATTTGTGAGAATGCTGTCGCAGCTACTGCAACAAGTAGTCGACACCTCGGTCGCCAAGGCCTCAACATCTTTCTCCCTCTGCAGCAGGTGAACGTCGAGCCCGATAGAGTACAACTCCGCCAGGATGCACCGCACTGCCTTCTCGGCAGAGAACGCGTCGGACAAGAGATCAAGCTTGTTCAAGACTACGATCACTGGCTTGTCAACGTTGAGGGCTACCTTGATTGTCTCGTGAGTTTGACTTTCGATTCCTTCGGCAACGGAAATGACCAACACGATGACGTCAGCGATCAGGTGCACGTGAAACCGTGTTTCGACAAAAATGCGGTGCCCCGGAGTGTCAATGAAGGTGAAAAGATCCTTGTCGGCGCCTGGCCTTGGTATCGTGAAGGCCCGAACGGACTGCGTGATGTGATGCGGCTCTTCAGCGCCGATGTGCGACCCCTGCAAGGCATCGAGTAGGGCAGTCTTACCGTGATTCACGTGTCCCATGACAGCGAAAACAGGAATGCGACGCTGTCGACGGGTGCTGACGCGCTCCAAGTACCTCCTTCCTGTTGAGGCGTAAACGTCAGCCTCATACCACTGAATCCACTTGCTTGGTGCAAGAGGAGACCCACTCTGCCGCGCTGCTTCTTCAGACTTTAGCTCCCGAAGAGATTCATCCCTAACCTTGGGAGGTAGACGTGAGAGGAGGATGTTAGCCCCGAGCTGGTAGGGAACTAAGCATGTGGCAAGTCGATCATCTGTGAGTTTGTACCTCTGCGCAACAGTGGCCTCGACCTCCTCCCTTTTCAGTGTGGTGAGCGGCAAGCACAAGTCGCGTGCCTGCTCCTTCGCCTGCTCGAGAAAGGCACGGGAATTCAGGTGCGGTGAGGCGCTCGTTATTTCCTCGTAAAGCTGAAGCTCTAGTTTTGCTCCCTGACGGTTCACCAGCTTGGCAAAAGTCTTGGAGTCTAACACTGACGGTAGTAGAAACAGGGCGCCTTCGCGGCGCGTCCGCAGAGCAACTCCTGTTGCATGGAAGTAGCAGGCAGCGCGGTTTCGCATTAAACGTGGACAGGCTTTGAGAGCGAAGAGTGTATTTTCGTGGCCATTTTTGCTGAAGAACGAAATGCGGAAGAATAGAGAGCCAATACATAGGAGATGGCTGGAAGTTTTGTGAGGCGACACGTAACATCTCGAAGAAATACTTGAGCGGTGTGGAGTAGCGGCTACGCCTTGCCTGCCCGAGTGCTCATTGTAACGGAATAGTACGCTGAGTGAACAATCATACAACGCAAGCAGTATGACGGAGCTCTTTCAAAAGATATTTCTAGTTTCGTTTACTACAGGGAAGCTACAAGTGCACTACAGCGCTCGAAAAAAAAAAAACAGTAGTAAGTTCAGAAGACAGCACTGATGAAAGAAAAGCTACTTTGGGGGACAACTCATGTAACATACTCGTCTCGCCGCCCAACAGAGAGTCATGGTTACCGGCCTTGCAACCTGCTCACGCCTTAAAAAAATTGGCGATAAAGAAAAAAGGGAACAACACATAGGCGCACGTGTGAAAGATCCCTAAGTCCACCCAGATTGTATGAAGCATCTTATCGCGGGACATCACGTAGCTGGGGTGCGTGTAATAGACCGACTTCAGCGGACCGCGCACAATCTTGTCGGCAAGCCTAGCGCATGGCGTTTCTGACTGCAATGAAGCCGCTCTGTGCAGTATCCCTGGGGCGGTGTTTGCCACAGCAGCACGGCACATCCTCACCCCGTAGAACATGGTGAATTGCACTGAGAGACTAGGTAAAATTAGTGCGAACTAAAGTGATGAAGTTCTGCTAAGGAAAAGGGTGAAAAAAGAAGTGTAGAACGAGAAGAGGTGAAAGAAGTTGATTAAAGTGGGGATAATGACTGCTCACGCGGCAACGGCTGTGCGCAACAGATCTTCTTATTCCAGCCACTCTCAGAGGAGCCCGATCGATGTAGCTACAACAGATTTGCTTTTTCCGCTCAGGTTTCTAGCGCATCACAGTACAAATCACTAAAAGAAATTCGCGACTCACTCCCTACTTAAAATCAAGAGTGAAAATGGTTTCGCCCTCTTTCGTATGTGTTCCTGTCACGGTGAGGCTGCTTTCCCCCAGTAGAGAATGCGTGGCACCTTTGATGATACCAACTGTGTATAGGAGAACATCTCTGTGCGACACAGGGCCCACTGGCTCTTCAGTATAGCCATCCTTTGAGCCCTCGCCTTCTGAATTTGCCAGCGTCTGAACGCGGTCCGACTCTTTGAGCCGAGGAAATCCATGGAGCCAGCGAAAGTCGCTGTCCGACAAGTAATATACACTATCAATCGCCTTGATGGAGTCAACCCTTTTGCCAAAGATGGCCTTCCACATGGTGAACCCAACATAGCGGACAATGTCGGTAGAAGTTCCACCAAAGACTGGTTCTCGGTATAGAAGCCGCTCAATCAGACGTAGTCCAATGATAACCCCCTGACGTTCGAGGAGATAATCTTTCTCGTACCCAGCCACGATTCGCTCATCGGAACTGGTAGACTCCTTCACTCTCCTTGAGCATAAGTGAGTAATAGCTTCCAATGTGAGCACAGAAGATGCTGCCTCGCTCACATATGTCGATCTCGTTTTAGAATCCATTAAGAAAGCGCTTTCCGATACACCGTAAGTACTCAGGTATCAGGCTGGGAACAAGACACCGACATCAGTGAAGGGGATAGAATAATGTAATCTGTATCACAGAAGGAAGCCACATCGCATCGATGGATAGTAAGGGCCAGCGCACGTAAAAGCACCACATTTCGAAGCCCACCCAAATCTAATGTAGCGTACAAAAACGAGCAATATCGCTCTCTTTGAGAGAGAAGCACCAGTTTTTTTTTCTTTTTTTCATCGTTTGATTGCATTTCTCTGGACGAAGTTCAAGCCATGAAATTAGTTTACATCAATGCGTAGGTGAGCTCCATCATCATGTAGGGACAGTCCTCGCTGAGCAGGCCCATGTCTCCAGAATACTCGGCTAAATCACTCTGCAAAGCTGCCAAGATATCCTGTCCCTCGACAACGCGTCCGAAGCAGACGTATTTCTTGTTTAAGTGATCGAGCTCCGCGGAATCTCTGGTGAGACAGATGAAAAACTGCGACCCATCAAAAGAGGCAGAACTGCGACACAGCGATACTGCGCCGTAGCAGTGTGGCACACGACCTAGCTCGCCCTCCAGCTCGGCTGCAGGGACAGATTTTGCAGCTGGGATAACTTCGCCAGTCTGAATTCCTTCTTTAGTCAGACGCAAAAAACGACAGTTTCTGTAAACACCCTGCTTTCCGCGACTCTTGTCGGTTGCGTTTGACCCAGGAATATTTTGAGCAATCAGCTCGCATGCCTTGGGGGAGCGCCCACTCTCCAGCTCAATCACTAGCATCCCATACACATCAGTGCCCTTGTCGATGCGCAACAAACAGTTCTGGAGATCGACGTCAGTACTATCAGAGATATGCGGCTTCACCTTCGCTGCAGCCTTTCTCGGTGGCATTGTTAGCTGAGGCGCAGGACACACGCCAAGTTGTCTTTTCTCCAATTCTGAGAAAGCAGAGTATGGGTGAGTGTTCACGAAAATGGGAAAAACGAGCGATTTCGATATAGGCTGAGGAGACTTCAATGCGGTCATGATATACTACAGCATCAAGTATGGGTCTTATCTGTGGCATTAACACTCTTTGTCGATCAAGTAAAATGTGCATCTGCTCCCGCGACTAACGTATGTGGCGGTGTGCTTGACTGTTCGTGGAAACTACACTGGTGCATTCTACCATCACAATGGCATTCTCTACGAGACAATGGGGAGTTCGAACATGTTTCACTTTCAGTTTGTCTCCTTACATCATGAGCACGACAGCACAAGTGCGCGCTATTTTACATCAGTACTTCAGTGGGTCTGTTACAGGGTGATTGATTTCCTCATCGCGAACCAGATGTGCTGGTTTGCAAAATGTGTCCACAAACTCGTCAAGCGTGAAAAAGCTATCGCTTTTAATATACGCCTCAAGCATTTCCACTTTGGGGAATAGCTTTGGGCAGTTCACCTTGGCATTCTCAGTAAATACACTCTTCCTCCTTCCTATCTGACTGCTAGCCTGAGAAGCAAGCTCTAGAATAGATGACAAGTCGTGGGTAACCCCTTGCGCGACTTCGTCAATGCTCTTATCAGCCAAGTTGACTGTCAAGGATGAGGGTGGCACTTTGTCTATCAGGGTGATTCCGGAGCAAATAGTGTTGGGGACATCGTCGTCAAGAAACAGAATGCGCACACTACTTGTCTCGACATGTGCCACGGACTTCATCTCCTCTGCAAAACGGAAAACGTATCTTTCTGAACCTTCCACGACTTGCATGAAATACTCACCGTAGTCCATGATCAACGACCCCAGCTGGCTGCTCTGAGAGTTCTCCGAGAAAGGGTTCGCTTTGTCACACTGAACCTTTACCTCCGCGGCCAGCCTTTCCCATGCGTCATCAAACGAGGAGCGTTTCTTCTTCCCACAGAGAAGAACCCTAAGCTGGAAAGGGTAGGCAGTGTCGTACTGCTTCGCATCAATCTTTGCCAACACAACGTCGAGGACGGACTGTCGTTCACTAATCTTTTCTACCGCACTAACTTGCGTGTCTACTTTGCGCGGAGGCATCGCCTTTTTCGCTGCAACTAAATCAATACAACTGGATTAGAGTGGAAAAAAGCAAAGTTGGGTGAGAAAAGACTATGCACAGAAGCATATTGGCCGCTCCAAAGAAGGCTGGGCGGAGATGCTGCTCAGATTTCACATATCAGTGATGTGCTAAGCACTACGAAAAGGAATCTTCATTCACCGAATAGACACATTCTTTAAGTGTGGCGAACTGACGCTTAAATGATGGTAATAATGGCAGTTATTTTCTCATTCGCCATTGTTTCTCAGCACCTTAAAGCACCTTACGTCCAGTATGGCGACTATCAGTCACCGCCTCGGAGGTACTGGCATCAGCAAGGCTAAGGAGCACCCACACTATTCACTGAAGAGTCTCGTGATCTTCAATACAGAAAAACGGAAGCAGCTAACATGTGCTCTTGAAAAAAAAAAAATCTCCAAAAGGGAGTAAACCCTGAGCCGGCAGACGGGCCATCCCTCGCCGGGAAACCGTAAGCCATCATCGGCAACTCGTTTTAACACATTTCACCAGCAGAATAAAAATCTAAACACCCCTTTTCCCACATGTTGAAAGGCAAAAGCAAAATAGCACAATCAGCAAGAACCAATCAGAAGCCCCTGCTTCCCCACACCCCCTCGGGAAACCGCAGCACACGAAAAAAATCCATGAATCCTCCATTTTCTAACGAGGATCACCAACTTTCACAAACCACCCGGAGAGCAAGATAACCTGAAAACCCCGCTCCCTTTTACACCAAAAAATCGCCAACACACCCTCACAGCGCAAAAGCCCCGCCACAGGCCCATCACCCGGCACGTGGCGGCGCCAGACGCAAGCGCGACACAGCAATGCGCCAACCCTGCCATCCCAGCGCGGCGCCTGCGTCACGGCCAAACTGCCCCCGCCCCGCGGGCGCCGGGGGGGGCTCTGCATTGGCGGGGGTGGGGTGGGGGCGCCGGGCTGCGAGGCCACGTGCAGGGATGCACCCTGCCACCAAGGCGCGCACATGCAAGCAGGCGGAATTACAGATGTGCCGGCACAACCGTAAAAGTGAGCGACGAAGACGCAGGGGGAGGGGTGCGCTTTTCACGCGCTTACGAAGTGAAGGAGAGGCGGTGGCTACACAGGGGCACCGTATTCGCCATCATCTCCCTCTTCACAACACTTGCGGCACTCGTGCTTGCCGTCATGTTGCTACTACGCATCCCATGCATGACGCCTTTTGCTCTCCTCTTCGCCGGCTTATCTG
>NC_025870.1:446095-458213 GCF_000755165.1 Leishmania panamensis | reverse complement strand
CTCTACGTTGGTTTGGGTGATGTGCATTCACCTCTTCTAACGCCACCCATTGTGGACTTCCTTCTGCGGTGTGGGAAATTAAAAAAAGTTGCCAGCAAAACTGGGTTGACAGGAGTATTTGTTGGTTCATTGAGATTCTCTTTTTTCGGCGTCTTGTAAATTTTGAATGTTTTTATCCCGGAGCGTGAAAAAGGCGTCACGGCCTCGAGTTGGAGGACGAAAAGGCATCCGAAAAACAGAACTCATTGGGGTAATGCTTTTTCTTCCTGAACGCAACTTTCGCAAGAGAACTTTTTTTTGGTCAGCAGTTGTGCGGGCAACCGCGAGCATGGCGAAATGCGCGCGTGAAAGTATAGGGGGGCAAAGAATGGCGTTTCAATGTGAGCGGGGTTGGTGTTTCGGATGCAGTGAAACGAGGCAGCCGGCCCGCGCCAGAGCAAGTTGGCAAACTGCATCCGTATGTGGTATTTTGTGACGCTGGCGGGGCGGAACGCGTCAGCTATTTGTTGTGCGTCAGGGCTGCATAAACCAGGCGAGTGTCAGGGACCTCAGGGATGGGGTGGGGAAAAAAAAATCGCGTAATGGAAAGGCGCCGAGTCTGTTTGGTGGTGGCGCTGCCGAAAGTGGCGGGCGAGGGGCCCCCGGGCCAGGCGCCGCCCCCGCGGGGGTTTCCGCCGGGATGAATCCGGGACCGGGATAGAAGAAGGCGGCAGCGCGTGGGAAGGGGCTTGGCCTGGGGTCGGCCTTGTCTGTTGTGTTTCTCTTTGGAAATTCCGCGTGGTGGTCTGCCCGGGGTCCTCTGGGGCGGTGGTGTTGTTCCCCGGGGTTGGGGCGGGGCGGTGTGTGGGGCCTCAGGGCGCAGGGACGCCGCCCTGCCGGGGGCGCCAAAAGGGCGGGGCGCCGGCCGCCCCCCCACTTGGCGGGTTTCCGCGCTTTGGGCTTGCCCGGCGCGGCTTTGGTGCGCCGCGCCCTCAGCGGGCGCCTAAGCGCCAAGCCGCTCCGGCACCCTGACCTCGCCGAGGAGAGCGAGCAGGATGACAGGATCGACGCACCATGGGATGAAAAGGCGGCCGCCGTCCCGGACGTCGCACCGCGAGGGTGAGACGATGATGGTGAGACCGACGTCTTCCGGCGTGGTGGTGCCCTTGCGCGGCGCACCGTCTTTGCGCTCCAGTACGGCACGCACCGCGGTGGACTGTGCGAATGTCTTGACAAAAGAGAGATAGTTAGCCAGGGGCAAGGCGGGGTCACGGATGACGTAGCCGACGCCAGCCTTGGCCAGCATTTCCTCCGTTTCGCGGTTGAGCGACGACTGCACCACCACCTCCTCCAGCCATTCGGTGAAGTGCGCGGGGTCGTCGAGCTGCGCTGCTGTGAGGATGACGTTGTCGCAGCCGTCAGTGCTGCCGCTCACCCACCCCGCCAGCACCTTGTCGTCCGCGTCGAGAGAGCTCGGCCGGTGCGCAGGCGCGTCTGGGTCGTAAGGGAAGCACTCGTAGAACACATTGAGAGGGTTCATTGCAGGGGCGTGTTTGGCAAGGTACTCGCGGTGCACGTAGAGGTGCTTCCACAGCTCGTGCTCGCGGTGGGTGTCCATGTTGCAGACACGTGGGAAACAGTTAACCGGGCCACGGTAGCAGAAGGGTGATGTGTCGGCGTCGTCGTCGGAGGCTATGCGAGTGAACTCCTCCTTCACAGTTCTTTCGCGCAGTGGCAGCAGCTCAAAGAGTGCCCGCTTCGACCGATTTGTGGACTGCACCACCCTCTTCAGTGCGCCACGCAGACGCAGTAGGAAGGCGCGAAGGTCTCTTGTCAGCGTTACAGACACGGAGAAGAGGAGCGTCTCAGCGGAGGAGCAAGTCAAGTGCCGCCCCACAAAAAAGACTGGCGTGTCTTTGCTGCCTTTCGTCGCTTTCCCAACACTGTCTCCTTGAGATGCATCCACCAACGACATTGGCGGTGGTGTGGCGTCTGCTAGCTCGGTGTCATCCTTCACCAACTCGTCCGTCGCGTCTGCTTTCCAGGTGAGGACGATGTTTCCACGAATGGTTGGACGGGCCAGCGTCGCTAGCCACCGGCACTGTGCGACTAGTGTTGGCGTCTCGAGCGACTGCGCTGCTATGTCATCCTGCACGCTGGCTGGTGTGTCGCAACTGTCCTGCAGGCGCATTGACTCCTCCACCGCCTCCGCAACGGCACCGTTGTCGACAGCAGCGTCGAAGTGACAACACAGGTCGCCGGCGAGCTTCTGTAATGTGCGCAACACCATCGCCGCCGCGGCACTGTTCTCACTCAGCTGTGGTGCCACGGAGAGGTGCGCTTCGGAGCGGCCGCTGCTTTCCTCGTCCTGCAGCCCCAGCATACCCGACATCAGTCGGTTCACGTCCACGATCGCCAGCTCCAGCTTCAGTCGGTCAAAGCTGGCCGCTTCCCACTTGCCGAGTTTGGCTGCGATATCGGCGATGCTGTCCACAGGATAGATAATGCACTTTAGCTCATCTGACACGCGAACGTCAGCAGGGCAAGACGCACCGCAGGTGCTGCTGCTGCCGCCGCTCGCCACCGTATCTTCACCGAGGCACTGCCACCGCTCATTGGAAGCCCCTTCAGGTAGGTCAAATATGAGCGCACCCATCAGCACCAGGGGCTTCATCGCCATGTCTTCAATGCGCTGCCCGCGCGGCCGAGACCCAGTACCAATGCCTTGCGCCACTGCCAAGTACCCATTGTCCACGTACCTGCGGCGCTGCTTCACAACACGGCGCACAATAATGGGCAGATTTTGTGCAAATCGCATGACGCACGCTGACATGGACTCCACGTAGCGCGTGTGAAAGAAGGCGACGGCCTCGAAGAGGGCCGCGGAGTGGCTGCCGCATAACATTGTGGGAAGCTCAGCGCAGAAGGTGTGCACACGGCGCATCGCGACCGCCTCCCGCCGACAAACCGATGACACATCCTCCAGGGTCGGCGTGAAGAATGCACCAGCGGCGTGGCTCTCCGCCTTCCCGCACGATGGAGAGGACGGCGGGGATGTGAATGGTGCCTCGCTCGACTGTTGGTGTGCGTGGTAGGCGATCATCGCCTGCCGCAGCGACTCCAGCGCTTCCTGCGGATCGTAGAGGTCGACGGAATCTGTGGTGGCGCTACGCCGCCCCGCCGCCGCCCCGTTGCAGCGCTGTGCCTCCAGCGCCTTAAGGGCAACACGAAAGGCGTCTGAGATGTTGCGGAAGTTCTCGTTTGCGTTTGGATTGTTCGGGTGCAGGTCGGGGTGGCACTGGAGCGTCTGCTGGATGTATGCCTTCTTGATGGATGCCGGCGTGAGGTCAGCTGTGGGGGACAGGGACAGCACGCGCAGCGCCTGGCGAGGTGTCATGACGCGGCATGGGTGGTTTCGTCGCAGCATGGGAGCTGTAGAGACACGGGGTAGGTACCGTTTTATTTCTTAGTCTGTTGGTTGTGCAAACCACGTTCTCACCCTCTCCAGGAATAGAAAAGCAAAGACTACACTCAGCCACGCGCGCGCACGCAGCAGTGGGGGAGGGGGAGGGGCAGACGAGGAAAGAGAAAGGGAGGGGGACTTGAGATTGACGTAGAAGCTGAGGTTTGCATGTGTGCGTGTGTCGAGGAAAGAGAACCCATCGTGGACAAGACAGGCGGGAGTAGCAAGAGAGTGTGAAGTGTGTGTCGGAGGAAAGGACTGGGCAACAACATCACCAGGCACTGCACAAACCCTACGTCAACAGAGCAGCAGCTGACACACCAGTGAAGGCTGGAGGGGAAAGCGGAGCGGAGGAAGGGGGTTGGGATTGGTTGACTGCCTCACAACCATCAGCCCTACGCGAACGTCTCCTTCTGTTTTCTGTTTCACCGTGTATGTATGCTCACACGCACACGCCGAGACGTAAAGAGTCGGTGCAGAGGACATGCCACATCTTCCGCCTTCTCCGTCTCCCTACCTCCTCCTCCTCCTCCTGCGCACACTACAGGGCATCCAGGACGGTATGCGGGGGGATTGTAGACAAGGGGAGGGAAAGGAGATAGGATGACGGTGAAATCACATGGACACAGCAGTCAACGTAAACAGACGTCCGGAAGCAGAGTTGACTCACATGCGGGCACTCTGCCTCCCCCCACGTGACCTCTGCAGTCGAGTCTTTTTTTACTTGCCATTCTCTTCCTCGTCCTCTTCCCTTGACGCTTCCTGTGTGTGCCGACGACGGCTGGGATCGGACGCAGAGGAAGACGACAAGGCAGTGTCGAAGAAGCGCCTGCTGGAGGTGAAGGCGTTCTCCAGCCCTGTGTACTCTTTTAGATGCGTCTGCAAGGTGGAGAAAGTGAGGTGGAAGTTGTCGAACTCAGGTGAGCCGCTCGCCGTGGCGGCGGAGAGCGCCGCCTGCACCGCCTCGAGCCTCCCCCGGTACTGGGTCTTCTTGTTCTCAAACCAGTGAAGGGCGTCAAATGGGTCATAAGCGCGAAAGAGAACCAGCAAGAACGTCGTCCCTACCGCGAAGCCATCGTCGGAGAAGACGCCTTCTTCCTTGTGCTTCTTGAGCAGTTTCTCCTTCTCCTGAATGGTATAGGCTACCTGCAAATTTGCCAGAGCGGGTACGAGGAGGTACAGCAGGTGCAAGTGAGCGTAACGTTCCGCTAATGAGTGACGCAGTCGGCGTCCAATGGCATCTAGGAGAAGGGGGTAGTACTGAGAGCCGTCGGAGAGCTGCTCGAGCATGCTGTGCACTACCCGGTCGAGGTTGGCGACGGCGTCGACGGTGCTGCGCCGAAGATTCGGTTGACGGCGCTGCATAGTGTCGCAGTCTTCGTCGTCAGACCCGTCTTGTGTGCCCACCTCCACTCTCCCTTCGTCGTCTGTGCTGTCGTCGGATTTGCGTAGCGGCCGCGAGACGCGAGGCCCGTGCACCATATAGGCGCTCAGGGGCACACCTACCGCTGCGGATGCCCCCTTCGCGCTACCGTTGCTCACCGCCGTCGTCGGAAGCGGTACGAAGCGCGCTCCCTCCGCTACAGCACGCAGCCCGCCGCTGCGCATCATGCGCATGAACCCCAGAGCGTTTCCCATCTCACTAATCAGCTGTCGAGCTTTCTCCAAGAACGACACGCCGTCGTGCGAGACACCGAGGCGGTCCATCTCGCGGATCAGCTGCTCCGCCTGCTCCACAGGGTACTTGACAGACTGCTGTTGCTCCTTGCGCTGCCGCACCACCCGCGCGTCTTTCAGCAGGTGCGAACGGACGTAATCGTCGTGCAGGAAGTGCGACAGAACAACCATTTTCTTTAGGAGATACTTGTACACGTGGTTCACAGCGGTGTTCATAACGCCGATGCCATGTGTGCGGATCGAGTTGGCGATGTGGCGCGTGCTGAGGGTGTGCAGATGCTTCGACGGCGTCAAGGAGGGGCGCTGAATGAAAACTTGCTCATTCAGGTTGTACGTGTAGTACACGACAAACTGCTGGATGTTCTCTGTGATGACAAGGATATCCAGACCCTGGTCCAGGATGCAGCTTGGCAGGTGGCTGTCTGCGATGCGCAGGTGATAAATGCGAAGGGCGAGGCTGCGCATCTCCTCGTACGTTTTCCAGTCGTTTGGCATGAGGGCGTTCAGGTTGTAGAACTGCGTGCTGAGGTAGTGCTCGATCTGTGCCGCCACGTGCATCCACTCATCGAAGAATCGAAATGGCTGCAGGAGTGTGTAGCGGGTCAGATCGCGCTCGACAGCATCGGCTGACAGCAGCAGCACGCGGTATGGCTGACCTAGCACTGCGTCGTGCGTGCGCAGCCGAAGCTGGTTCTCAATCTCGGTGCACAGGGGTTGCACCAGCTCGTGATGGACACAGTCTCGTACAAACTCCACATAGTCCCTCAGCAACGTCTCTGATGGGTTCCTCACATGCCGGGCGGACATGATGAGTAGGCGACAGTCGCCCATCGCGGACACAATCTGTGGCAGGGAGACGGCTACCAGCGTGTCCTCGTAGCAGTACCTGAGGAAGAGCGGGTACAGAGTTTCGCGGTGAAAGAAGAGAAAGGAGGAGCTCGTGATGCAAGGCAGTGTCTGCTGGTAGGTGAGCATCGCCTTCAGCTGTGCCAGCGCGATGAAGGCATCGTCCCGCTCCTGCTTTGTGATCCTAGATGAGGCTTTGCTTTGGTGCATCTCTTCGCGATTTAGCGCCACGTCAAGCAGCAGCCCAAGGCACGCCAAAGTGTCCGCTGTGAAGGGCTTGTGAAGCACATGCAAGGCGCCTTGCAGCGTGAGCAGCTGCTCCTGCGCAACCGCCATCGGAACCCCTGCGGTGCCTGGTCTGGAGCTGCAGGTGCGGGTGAACAAGTTGTAGAGGTGCTTCTCGAGGACATACGCGATTGATTGCACGAGCGCCGCCTGAGCAGTGGCGAGGATGCCCATCTTGCTGTGGTAGGCGTCCGCTATGCGCTGCATCAGTAAAACACCTCGCAGCACACCGTGCACTATCGACACCGTCAGCGCTGATTCCGCGTGGTGATGGAGTAGAAGTAGCTGTAGTACGCCATCTTGAACGGTGCGCGACAGAGCTACTCCTTGTTGAATGAGCAGCACTGTCCTCTGGATGAACAAACGACACAGGGGGGCATCGATGGGCAGGGCAGACTGCATCTCGACCTCGGTCCAGCGATCCACTTGCTGTGTCCACTGCGATATGTTGGAGAGGAACTGTGAGGCAGAACTCTGGCATGCCTCCACAACGGTTCTGTGGACCAGCGCTCCAGCGCCGTCCTTCAGGGTACCAACGGCAGCGGAGAGCTCAGCAGGAAAGGTGCGCCGCCACCACAGCAGTGGGCACAGCGCATAGAGGCCTTGCAGCGGTAGCAATGGGACTATAGACTGCCAGGCAACGATCCGCTTGCTGACATGCACTAGCGTCGCCGTAACGAGCTTGCTTGCCGTTGCCGCCACGGCTGGGGTGGGGCCTGTTGCGGGCTCGCCGCGTGCCGGTGGGGGGCTCAGGAACAGCCCCTTCAGCAAGCAGCATAGCCCGCAGAGAGCGGCAAGGCTCGACTTGTGCTCCACCGCGCGAGGTGACGCGAGGGTAGCCTCGAAGTCGTCGCACCACCCAGTCAAGACGGCAATAAACTCTTCACACAGGGCAGTATATTCCCGAAACGGCGGTGGCTTTGGGGTCGCTGCACTCTTCGCAGGTGTGGCATCACGCTGCGTGCTTGACGCGGCGACTATCGGTATCCGCTCGCCCTGCTCACATGCGGCCAGCGAGGCATCAAAAAGCTGGTCAAAGCGCTGCGCGGTCACGGAGGTGAGGAGGCTGCAATCGAGCAGGTCTATCCGCAGTTTCTCTAGCAGCAGGCGCATTAGTTCCCCATCATCGTCGCTTCCAGCAACGTCATCGCGCTTGGCGTCCAGCTGCTGCTGCGCGAGAATGCGCTGCATTATCTCCAAACCATCTCTGATGCTGGGGTTCTGGTGAAGGACCTCCTCGACAAGGAGGACTGCCCCAAGCAAGTCGCTCAGGCTGTCCCAGAAAGATGTCAGTCGGACACCGAGGAGCGGCGGCGACTCTCCTCTGCTTCCCCTGGAGCGCGTGTCATGGTAGATGCTCGCCAGTTGGAAGAGTGCGTGCGCCACGACCTCCTGCACGCGCTGCCGCCAGAGCCAGATGTCTTGCAGCAGCGCCAGAAGCGTCCCTGCGGAGTGCAGCAGCCTCTCTTCGTCAAGAATTTCCTCCTGCTCCTGCTGCTTCAAGAGCTGCTGGCGGTGTTGCAACGATGACGGACCGCTGTCACCGTCAGCATTCATCGCCGGGTGCGCACCACGTCGGATATCGCCGTTGTTGCCTCTACTTCCAAGTCCCTTCCCCCTGTCTGTCGACCGGCGCTGGTAGCAGTTCTCGTTGTCGTCGCCGACCAGCGCCAGCGGAGGTGCGTAGCAGCGACGCGCCTCGTCGCTCAGCGCCTGCATCTCAGCACTCAAACTCACAAGAGCGACGAGAAAGCGGAAGAAAAGCGGATCAGCGTTTGCCATTGAGCTTCCGAGTAAGTCTGCAATCGATGACAGCTGGTACGCTTGTCGCTGCCGAGGCTGATGATGTGCGCCGAATGAAGTGTGATACGGCGTGTCTGCCAGCTGCACCATCACGACATCGCGGTGACGACTCCAGTACGTGGCATCGGTCGGGTGGCGCAGGTGTTGCTGCGCGTCGAAGAGTCGCTGTTCGTGACGATCCACGAAGGCACTAAGCTGTGCATGCAGCGCATGCGCCTCTTCCTGGCGCACCTGAGTACTGTAGTGAGAGTCCATTTGATGCCGCTGAGGGGACAGGGCAGGGAGAGGGAGGGAGGGGGGGGACTGCTACTCGGCAACACCTCCTCTAACCTTCTGTTCTGTTGTGTTGAGTGGGTGGCAGAGAGGGAGCCACTGTTTGATGGGAATTGGAGGGTGAGGGAACGGGAGAAAGAGATGGAGAAGGAGTGGAGCCTCACCAATGAACGGTGTTCAGCATACCTGAAAAAAAAAAAATAAACCAAAAGGCTGGCAGCCGGAGAGGGAGAGAGGCATGGAGGACTTGTCTCTCTGAACGACTGCGCTCTGTGAGGTGAGTCGCAGGCGCTTTGTGCGCGGCGGTATGCGGTGGCGTCGGCACACGGCAGAGAAGCCGATGAATGGCACCCCTGCCCTACTGACACATGTGACTCTCCCTGTTTTTGTCAGCATACTGATTGCCGGGCTTTACCATAGCAGCCGTCTCATCTGATGTCGTCTCCCTTATCCACGCAACAGCGCTGTGCGCTATGTACAAAGAGAGGGAGCGTCGAAAGTGGCCCGTGTCCCCCCCCCTCTCACTCTCCAGAGCACGCACGACCACACACACACACACGCACTGAAGAGCTGAGAGACAAAAAAGAGAGTCACCGAAACACGCGCACGTTACTCCGTCCTACACTCTTTTCGCTTCCCATGACAGCTGCTGTCCTTGACTCCGCCCCTCTCCTCATGTGTCTAGAGCTACTACTGTGTATGAGCGTCTCATTCTAACGCAGTGGCACGTCGCACTGGGTGCAGTACGCGGTCACAGGGTCGATGTTTTGCATGATAAAGTGCCGGCCCAGCACAGCCTAAGCGGTTCTTCCACAAACGCACTACCCACTCTCGAGGCTTGATCCTCTTTCTCAGCTGCAGACATGAGGCGAGGGTGGCGCCGTCGCGAACAATGCAATCATGCTGCCCGGTTGTTAGCGGCCTACGCGGCTCCACAAACTCCAGGAAAACACGACTCGGCACATCATAGATTTCATCGATTCTGTTTTTCTTTTTGTGTGTGTGTGTGTGGGGGGGGGGGGGAAGGGGGACGGGGCTTGCATTTGTGCGCCGCATCCCATATTTGGTGGTCCGCCTTCAAGACGGTATATGCGCAAATGCGCTGTCGCATGCACCGCGCCTTGGTGTGGAAGTTGACTTGGCAGTAGTGGCAGTAAAAGAGCTCCGGTGCTCCCCCGGGGCCGCTGCAGCAACGTTTGAAGCGAGAAGATGTCCTCGAGTCGCCGACAGCGTGGCGGGATAAGGCAGAAGTGGGTCGACTGCCGCTTCACACTCTCGCCGATGGAGCTGTAATGCGTGGAAGGAGGGGCGACAGCGTCGGCTGCCACGAAGGTGACCGAGCGCACAGACGGGGTCGTGAAGGGGTCCTTGTCCGGTGCCGTCGAATCAGTGGGCGGTAGAGTGCTCTCCTGGCGCTGTATATGACTACCAGAGTCTTCATTGGCGAAGTGCAGAGAAGAGAGGTAGTCAGTAGCGGCGTCAACAGACGAGGCTGGGGGAGTCGTCGTGAAGGTGTTTTTGCCCGTAAGTTGCTAAAAAATTGATGAAACACTCAATAGTGACGGATGAAACGGTGAAACTCCACGATGGCATTTGTGTGATACGACGTCGCCAACACTTGTGCTCGTCTAGAGGCGCCATGCACATAATAGAGGGGTGAGGGTTGCTGGCGGCCATCGGTTGCCACTGTATCGGGTGCGCCCTGTTGGGGCAGGGACGTTATCAGCTGCTGGTTGAGAGGGGTTGTGAAGGTAAAAACTGGGGGAGCAGCACTACCCCCAGTGGCCACGGTGGGGGCAGCGATGAGGGACGCTGCGGGGGGAGCTGCCGTGGGTTTGTACAACTACGACGAGTAGCTGATACGGCAGATGAGATCAATGACGTAGATAGGCCCACGTGCCTGAGGCAGTGCTGTGCTGCCCAGCGGGCACTACTGCAGTGGTCATTTGCTGACCAGGGAAAGCTATATGACGTTGCAGGCCTCGTCCAACCTCGAGATGGTAGTCGGAAAGAGCGTCTCCTGCATTGCGAACAGTCGATGAAGTGCAGAGACAAACACACGCCTACGCAAAATCACAATCACAGCAGGAACGCTAACGGCAAGCAACAAGTCTGAAGAAGAAAAGTATGAGTGAGTGGGTATGTGTGCAAATTTCGGCTGGACGCGATGTCTGATGGCAGAGGCGTTCCAGAGAAGGAAAAGGTGGCGGGCGGAGATACACACACACACACAGAGAGACACGCAGGTAGTTGTCTCGTTCTTTTCTTCTTCACAGTGCCCACTCTTTCTCCATTAATAGCAACCGAGGTTGATACCATGCATAATGCGGGGAGGGGGGAGGGGGAAGTTCGTGCACCCACCTTCCTCTCTCAGACTTGTCCACTTGACTCTAACGACTGCGCTACGCTCTTTCTTTCCTTTCTCCCCTAAGGTCCGCGAAAGACGGAAGGAGTCGAGTGGAGATGGTGTGGAGAGGAGGGGTTGGGTAGGGGCACACCTTGGGGGTGAAAGAGGGATGAAGGGTTGGCCAGGGGATAGGGAGAAGGGGCAGGGAAGGGGGTGGGTGGCTCAAGAGTTGACCTTGCGTGCGTGTGCCTTCTTTTTATCCAGCCCCCCTTTTTTGCTGTTGAGCTGGGGTTCTATGAGGTTGAAGGGGTGGGTGGGGGAAGCACCACGCACACGCACACACACATACACACAAGGAGAGAGAGAGAAAGTGCAGACATGCAAAGCACTTCCCTCATACCATTCCCTTTTGTTTTTTCCTTCTTTCATCATTTATAGAACTTTGGAGTAGGATTGGGGCACGTTGATGGGGGCGCGGGTGGGGGGGGGGTTGGCTGGTTGGAGAAAGAGGAAAGGAAGGGCGGGAGCAGAGAAAAGAAGACAACTGCTTCTCTTTCTTTTTTTTTTTCCACCTCATCAACATTCCACTAGTCTTCCGCTTTTTTTTCTTTTTGCCATCTCGTCATCCTTCATCCAGAAGCATCAACGTGTGGGCGCTACTTCCATAGTGCGGGAATTGCCCTACCGTAGAGTGAATGAGACGTGCCTTTACAAATAACAAGAGAGTCCAGGTATGGATAGTAGGAGAAGCGGGGGGGGGGACAAGACAAGAGGAGTACACAACAGATCCACCAAACCAGGTGAGGGAAGAAGAGAGAGAGAAAGAGAGAACAACAAACGAGATGGAAAGAAATACTAGAGGGAAACTTAAAGAAGAAATAGGCGAAGCCCAAAGTCACTGATGGTGGTGGTGGTTGGGACAGGAGTGGGAGTAGGAAGAGGAGAGGAAGAAAGCGGTGTGAGCCGCTTTTTGCTGGCGTTATCGGTGAGCGTGTACCGTTTCACCCTCTCAAGAGAAGAAGAGCGATGGCGAGAGCACCACCTGTGTGCGTGTAGCAGTATGACTCACAGGCGTTCCTTTTCTCTGTAATGCGCGTCTATGGGCCACTTTTCTCATGGAAGTTGTATCCTCAGCACTAGTTCGAAAGAGGAACTCCATCGAAGGAGGAGAGTGGCGAGTGGGCACACGGCACACGACATAACATGCATACGTATCCATTGAGAAAGCCGCTCAAGAGAAAAAAGGAGCGCGACTTTCCGCAACGTTGGAACGAATGCTTGCGGCACCTCCGCACATCGACCGTCAAGCAGACCTCCCCTAAAACAATCTCAGTCAAACCAAACACTGCGCAACACTACATCCCTTCAAAATGGGCGAAGGGCTTGTGGAACAGCGGTGGCAACAGACGGACGAAGTCGGTGCGGTGCCCACAGGCGCGGGAATA
>NC_025870.1:444414-445768 GCF_000755165.1 Leishmania panamensis | reverse complement strand
AGATGAGGGTAGTAGAGGTGAGCAGCTGCAGGAGTGGCGAAGGCTCGAGTAAACAGGGTGTTGGTGGAATAGCAGGAGGGGCGTAGGCGGCACAAGGAATGACGGATGCATGGTAGGGGGTGCAGCTTGTCGTGAAGCAGGCAAAGACGAAGGTCACGGTTCGGGTTGGGGAGGTGGAGAAACATGTGGGAAGAGGGGTTCATCGCGCTTGAAAGAACTGCAGAGATTGTAGCTGTACAGGAGGAGGCGCCAGATGTTCCTGCCGAGGATGAGTCCGGTCTTCTCCGCTGTTCATGCGTTCAGCTTTTAATCTGTATGGCAGCACTGTGGGGGGAGGGGGAAGCGGAAGAGAGGGTGAGGGGCTGAGGAGTGCGGCGTTACATGCACAAAATAAACCCTTGATGATGATGGGAGGTTTGGAGGGGTGAGTGGATGGGTGAACTGGTACTTGGGTGGGCAAAAGGTGTGTGAACGAAATTTGCTGGTCAATGTACGGGTGAGCATCTCTGTCTCTGTGCATGCGCGTGGGTGTGTTTCCTGATGGCCCGATGCGACTTGTTAGGTGTTTTTCCTTGACAAATCGCGAAAGCGTATAGACCAACGCTCACTAGAACCATGATTGGATTCCTTCCAGCGAGGTGGACAGCAAGACTACCAGCGCACGCACGACTCACCACCGCGCTACTGTTGTCTCCGCGCTTGTTTCCGTACGACAAGCTCGCGATTCTTCTTCGCTCACTGGGCATAGATGCCTCAACGGCTGTCCCCCCCTCCGCTAACACACACACGCACACACCGTCCACTTTTTCCTTCCGGTATCCTCGTTGCTCGTCATTTGTGACCTCATCAGGCTTTTATACACACTAGATATATATGTATATTTCATATAACTCTTCTTGGTGAAAGGGATTGAGAGAGGCTCACCACGCACTCTGATGTCATTCTTCTCCCTCTGCAAGACCTTCTCACATCGCCCATGCCCTCGTTCCCCTTCAGAAAAAGAAAAGGGAAGAGAGCAGACACACGTGTGCCTCCTCGCACTCCTCTGTTCCTTCACCTAGCTCGAGCTCTCGCCTTTTATTTGACCGACATACCTAGCCTCAACAGCGAGAGAGCACAGAAGATTATACACACGCCATGATATCCCTCTTCACCCCACATACATACACCAAGGCATGCGCCCCCTCAAATACCACTCTGCACACAATCGGATATGATATCTTCTATCAATAGATGACCGCCTCTGCCTCCATCATGGCGGGGGTGCATCCCTGTACGTGGCGTCGAAGCCCAGTGCCCCCACTCCGCGTTGCGAGGCCAAGCAGCCCCCTTCCACATCCCCGCCAACGTAGAG
>NC_025870.1:441958-442770 GCF_000755165.1 Leishmania panamensis | reverse complement strand
CCTAGTGCTTGGAGACGGCGATGTCGACCTCCTCCCTCGGCGGGCGCGTCCAGTTCGTGCAGGCGAGTATGGACACAGCGATGATTTCCAGGCCCCAGGACGCGACCATCAGCACAAAGCCCGCGGTGTAGGGGTACTTGCTGCCGAAGCGGTCGCCGCACATGACCATGTTGTAGACGCTGGCCACGCAGGCCCAGGAGATCATGGTGAACGGGATGCAGACGGCGGCGAGCACGAAGGAGATGATGACGGGGAGCTGGATCTGCGTGTTGAGCAGGACGGCGAACACGAGGGCGGCAAAGCCGCACCCGGACGCCATGACACCAAAGGCAGCACCGCAGCGCATCGTGGAGGTGCGGCGCGCACAGCCGAAGGCGGCGTCACCGGTCAGGTCGTACGACACGTTGCCGCAGAACGTGCGGTAGCCCCACATGGTGTAGCAGCCGTGGCCGGGCGTCTGGAACTGCGCGGTAGGCGTGGCGACAAAGGCGAATGCCCAGGCGAGGAAGTGGAGGAGCGTGAAGGACATCGCGCCGGTGTAGTAGGGGAGGCAAGCGGGCATCTTGGCGTGTGTGTGTGTATGTGTGGCGGGGGGAGGGGGTGTGTGGAGTGTGTGTGCGATAATGGCGCTAATGGGCAGGTGGCAAAGCCAGCGTAAAGAGGACTTGCAAGGTGGATGAGGGGGAGGGTAGAGTGTGTGCGCGATGACTACAAGTGTCGAGTCTGGCGATTGGGAGGTGTGAGTATTCCAGAAAGCGAACCACTTACCGAGAGGTCGGTGTAGGTGACCAGGAGAGTGAAGGAAGAGGAGG
>NC_025870.1:419200-441858 GCF_000755165.1 Leishmania panamensis | reverse complement strand
CGTAGGGAGATTAGCTACTCTGTGAGGACAGCGTTGTCATTGCGCCACCAGTGTTAGTTGAGCAGCGGTAGTTGGGCAGCGGCGCGTAAGACAAAAGAGTGCGAGACGGTGAGAGGGGCGGGGCCAAAATTAGAGAGGAGAGAGAGAGAGAGTGGAGGGGAAAATGAAAGAGAGAAAGACACCCAGTTTGTCTGTGCTGAAGAGCGCAGTGTATGTGCGTGTGCTCATGCCTGCAGTGGCATGAGATGTTTGTCGGTCATTTCCACTACAGGGAAGCACGAGGGAGAGGGGCTTTCTCTCTAGAGAAGTACGAATGCTCAAATGGACTACTCTTGTGACTACCATAAAAGGGTGACACCCAACACACGAGCGAGAGAGAGAGAGACAGGGGGAAAGAGGTGGTGGCGATGGGTGGGTGGGGGCAGGAGAACACCACCGTCTGCTCAATAATACATGAATCTCGCTTGTCTACGCGAATCAACCCCCCCCCCCACCACACACACACACAGAATGTGCAACGACCCTTTTCTTTCATTCACAAGCCACCCTCTCTCTCTCTCCAACTCGCACACATGCACAAACACACTCCTTCAAGTGACACAGCTGGTCGAAGGCAACAGCAGTGGTGTGGCGCATAACTACCGCTGCCCGTGTCGCTCATCGCTCCTCCTATCAGCTGCTGCCTTTGCGGCCCTCTCCTTCCCCATCCAGGCCCGATGCACTCACTGACGGGTGAGCAGAAGGCGCTTGATAGAGTCAAAGTCGACATCAAATGGGATGAAAACAACGCCGCTGGGAAGCGTGTAGAAGCGGTCCGACACAATCCACACCATTCGCTTCTTTACCGGCATTTTGGCTGGCAACGCCACCTTGCCAGCATCCGACATCCCTACCCTGCCATCCATGATGGAGTGCAGAAATGTGACGAGCTGCACTTCGTTTTCCTTGATAGTGCGCGCGAAGCGCTCCAGGTACAAGACCAGGTTGCCCTCCGCCCGGTATTTCCACTCTGTGTCGACGCTGAAGTCCACCGGGATGTGGCGACTGACATGCTCGAGCGCCATGATCGCGCTGTCGTGCTGGCGCTGAAAGGTTTCCACACGCTTAAGGTTGTCCTTAAGCACGCGGAGCATCTGCCCTGTGTTCATGATGGAGTGGTTGAATGTGACTCGACCGTCGCCGCCAATGCGGAAGCCGATCTCCTTCCGCGCCCCGGCGGCGGTGGTCGCTGGCATTGTCGAGCCCGGCAGGGCACTGTAGAGGTGCTCCACAATACGTATCTCACCGCGTTTCTTGAGCAAGTCAGACTTGAGGTTGTACTTGGCCACGGCGCGACGTATGGTTGTCTCTTCCTTCATAAACCGAGCGATCAGGTCGTCTTGCCACTGCGTGCGGCCGGCAATTGGGGACTCCATCGTTACCCGGTACACGTGGAACATGTCCGCCACGCGTGTGAGCTGGCGCTTGCGCTCTTGCAGCTTCGGTGCAAAGCCGACGCGCCACTCTTGATGCTTTTGCACGCACTCCTGCCAGACGGGCTGCGGCAGGCTGAGCAAAAACTCCTCCCACGCGGGCATGCGCTGCACCGACAGCACGATCGAGCCGTCTGGCGCAACGAAGTTATCGAGCGACGTGAGACTGAGGACGATGCATATGGACGGACGGAACGCACGGCCGCGGTGTACCTCGAACATGCGCTCGATCCGCTCAAAGGCGACGACGAAGCGTTCGACAGAGGAGTGGCTGCCGGCCATGCGCAGGTCAAAGGGGCGCAGACCCCGCTCTGTCATGAAGTCCTGCACATCCGCATCCACCTCCCCATTGGGGCCGATGATCGCCTTGGACGGCAAGTACGGTGCTGTGCTGCCGCCGCCACCACCGCCGACGCTAGTCGTGTATTGGCCCGCTCCGGTTGGCTGTACGGACTGCGTCTCCGGCAGCGATACGAGGTAGCTCATCCCGTCTTCCTCCACTACTAGCAGGACGCTGAAGCGGCGTAGATTTTCTACTGCCTTGTCGCCGCGGATGTAGAGAGAGCCGGACTGAATGAGGTGCTCGTTCTGCTTCTCATCGGCGTAGCGCAGCACCGACTCGAGGTTCAACTCCACCCCATCACTGTTAAGTTCGAAGTCTTCGTAGATGCCGGCGTCGACGAAGAGCTTCGTCAGTTGCTGCTTCACAATGCGGCTGTCTGAATAAGGTGTGATAGTGCACTCGATCGCCTTCAGCCCCGCCGCTGCCGCTTTGCCACCGGGCATGACTGACCCACGATTGAGCTGCAGCCAGAAGAGAAAGAACTGTGGTACGTTGTCGCGACTGCGGCCGCTGGTGTGGGAGGAGGGTGATCCCGGCGCCTGGCTTGCCCGCTCATGCATGAGGGTTTCCAGCCGAATCATTTCCTCACCGTTATGCTGCGCTTTTTGCGCATCGATGCCCCACAGTACATCGGGGTGCGCACCGGCCAACTTCAACTTGCGGAACATCTGCGCCAGCGACTTGGCTTTATAGCACGCCTGTGTCAGCCACATTTTTTTTTCGCTTCTTCAGGTGTCTTTCCCTGTACGTGTGCCGTTCTCTTATGCAGAACTCGTCGTCCTGCTCACTCCAAGACTGGCTGCTCCGCTCATGTGCGCGTCTATATCACAGAGGGGGGGGGGGGGGCGATCAGGGAGGAAAAGGGAGGGAGAGAAAGATTGTTCTTGTTTGCGTACGTGTGCATGTGTGTGTGTGATTGTCTATGCACCGATCGATGCCGCGCACACCGCAACAACCCCCTTGATTCGTTCGTGGTCCTTTACCTCCTCCCTTTTGCCCACGTGGAGGAAAGCCGCACGAAGGGGGTTATGTGTGCAGGAGACACAGAGAGGGGAGATGATGAAGCGCAGTAGATATGATGCGACCCGAGCACTGTAACAAGGCACGCAGGCTCATGCCGCATCCCCATATATATATCGCACCTGTGATCAGGGCCCAGGAGAGAGGGGGGGGAGAGAGAGGGAGGGCAACGAGAAAGAGAATGAGAAAAACAGGAGGTGACGAATAGAAGCAGTGGCGGAGGGAGTGGGGGGATGAAGGGAGGTGCAGGGCTGTGTAGTCATGAAGAGAGAGGCTCAGGACGAGGAGGAGCAGTTGAGTGGCACCTACACGTGCCCCCGTTGGGTTTTCATGCAATGGCCTGCAGCTCTCCTTTCCAGTTCGTGCATTAACATTTTCTCAGAAGTTGTAACCACTCGCATACCCGTGCCTGACAAAAAAAATATATGCATCGACATATGCATTTTCAGGCGTGCGTCACGTTCGTTCCGTTCGATGGTTTACTCCCGAAGGAGAGGTGGGGAGCGGGGGAAGGTCTGGGAGGCAATGGGTCGGTGTCGTTGGGGAGGGGGCGGGCGTGCGCGTGTGTAGGAAACGGCCACGCGTGGTGGACCCCCCACCCCCACGAAAGACACGCGCGCCCACACGTTTGACCCTCTTTGTGTGCTTGTTGTGAAGGCAAAGTGGTCATCGAGATAGTCGGCTCATTCCCGCCACTGGCCCTCTCCTCCTTTTTCCCTCTCCTTCCCACTACCGCTAAATGCCAGACTCGACATGCTTACACAGCGCCCAGGGCTGAGGGCTCATCTGTTTTTTTTTCGGCGCCATTCTTGGCGGTGTTCGAGCCGTCACTGCACTGCTCCTCTGCCGCTGTGCTGCACCGATAGAGAGAGCGGCTGACTCCCTTTCCGCTTGCGACCAAACTCATCTCTTCCGCGCTCTCGTCCATGCCCCTCCCGCTTCAATGACGACGGACGATGGTGGCTCCCGCTCCGCCTTGTGCCGGCGCCCTCTATGACCCATGTCATCACCGTTAGAGCTCCTGCTGGGGTTATGCTTGGCTGGTATTGACTCCGCCACGGAACGCACATGATCGACGAAGTTCAAGTTGGCCATCACGCGTCCCATGTCAGCCTCCTTCGCAGTCCAGCGCTCTTTCCCGGTCACCGGGTCGTAGCGTGGGTATACCTCCACAAAACCAAAGGACTCGTAAAGCCGCTTTGATGCGGCTGGCGACGCAAGCTCGATCCGGCTGCCGAAGTCCACGAGGCGCTTTTCGATTGCCATGTTGAGGAACGCACGGTTGCGGCCACGTAGGCTCCACTTGAGCAGTTCCATCGTCATCAGCAGCCGCGCAAGACCCTTGCGCTGATGCTGGACGTGGGTGGCACTTAGTGTAATGTGCACAAAGTCGGCTACATCTACAATGGCCATGCACTCCGCCATGAACGGCGTCAGTGCGGACGTATCGAGGAGGCCGCGCTGCAGCGAGCGCTTGAGCTGTGTGATAGTGGACTTCAGGTTGCCATAGAGGTCTCGGCCACTGGACAGGATGAGTGAGCAGATACGTTCGTCGGCCTGCGACTGCAGCACGGTGCCTTGTACGTACGGGTGCCGGCAATTTTGCACCTCCCTCAGGCAGTAGGCTGGGTAGTCGGCTGAGAAGGTGGCGTCATGGATTGCCTCCGTGCAGCACTCGAGGCACTCAGCCACCTGCTGCTCCGTCAGTTTGTGCGCGGGCAGGTGCAGCATCTTGTAGCCCATCTGATGGGCTGTGTCTTCTACCGTGCGGATCAGGCACTGCAGCTCACTGGCGAGCGGCGCCGGCGGGGATTTATCCGGTACCTCGCGCAGCTTTAGCGGCGGTTGACGTGGTGCTGGAGGCTGAGGAATCACCAATGGAAAGCTTGACAAAGGAGAGCTGCTTATGGGGGGTGGGGGCAACGCAGGCGGCGCCGACATTGCAGCGACGGTAGAGTAGCCTATGCACCTACCACCGCCCGTTTGGGCGACCGCTACGCTCTTCACGGGCGTGCTCACCGCCGCGGCTGTCGTCGAGTCGGCGAGGTCGGCCGGTACGGCGCGCATTTGGGCAACCGCAGGCGGCGTGACTGGGCTGAAGACGACTTTGATAGACTCGCCCAAAGACGTCGTGATAGACGCTGGAATCTGCGACCCTGGCGACGGCGGCGAGAGGATGTGCGGCGTGGTAGGGAGGGAGGTTGCCGCGGTGTAGGGCAGACTTGTTGACGCAGACGCCGGCGTGGCTGTCTCGGTGCAGAATGGGCAGAGAAAGTCGCGCTGTCGCTGGTGCAACCGCAGCTCTTCGTAGTCGACACCGACACAGGCGGGGTGGCACCAGTTGCGGCACCGAGAGCACTCCAGCAGCGTTTCGCTCGGCGACACGAGGAAGGCAGTGCAGATACACCGCAGTAGACCGCCGATGACGACGCGCTGCGAGAGAGCGGAGAAACGGCCGCCGCTGCCGTCGGCGGTGGCCGTTGTGTCGCCCGCCATTGCAGTGGCGGGCGAGAAGGCGGAGGAGATGCGGGTGGAGGCGAGTGCAGAGCTGCCTGGCGTGCTCTCTCTTGGAGCGGGCAACGTATGTGCGAAAGTCGACGTGGTAGGCGCTGCAGATTCCGTTCGCCGCCGGCGCCGGCCGCTGGGCGGCGAGAGTTGTGGGCTACTGGCGGCATTGCTGTGGTCGTCAAGGAGCAGAGAAGCGGTACAGCGTAGAAGAGAGCGCGTGATCATGCGACCCTGCGGCACGACCACTACGAGAGGTACTGCCGGCGGAGCAGATAGTTGAGACGCTTCGAGCGTCGACGGCGCAGGTGACGCTCTCTCGCCGCCTGGGTCGTCTTTTGGAACTGCCGCCGCTCCTCTGCCACGGCCGCCGCGCCCACGTCCACGGCCGCCGCGACTTCGGACCATGCCAAGAGGGGTGGGCGGGGGTTCCGTTGATTGCGGTGGCGTGTGTGCGTTAATCTCGATTATGTTGTATGACTAACGGGTGTTGCAGATGACGCTGCTAAGGCTGCCGCTCCTCTTCGCTGACTCCCCCTTTGTTGAGCTCACGCTTACAAGAAACCGACGCACCATCACTACAATAGGCCTTTCCAACATGCCGCACTCACCCACCCACTCACATGCACACGCGCGACAAGAAGAAGGGACCAGAATGAGGAAAAGGAGGCGTCCACAGCAGCATCAGCAGACAAGACGCTGCCAACCTTCTGCTTCCCGACTTGAGTGTTAGCAAGTGTGCTGCTGTCGATGGTTCTAGAGAAGGCGGATGGGGGAGGGGCAGAGGGTGGAAGGGGAAACGAGATACGGCGAAAGATAGAGAGCAAAGACGCAAGGCAGAGTAAGCCAAGTTGTGCATGTGCGTGTGTGTGCAAGAGAGAGAGGGGTGAAGCAGGACAGGGCGGAGTTAGAGAGGGGGAAGCAAAGGAGAGAGCGACTATATGGGATCATTGGTGAGAGAAAAACTGCTGATGTGATGGCCAGACAAAACGGCGAAGACAAGGGGCTCATCTGTGTGTGTGTGTGTGTGTATGTGGATGCACTTGCACCCCCTGGCGGTCGTCATCGATTAGTGCTCCTCTGGGCCACCTCCTTTGTCTCGTTCATTGGCCTCTCGATCGCGAGCACAGGCGGCAGAGGGGGGAGGGAGGAGGTTGGGCGGCAGCACGAGGGAGAGAGGTGGGGGCGAGTGGGAAAAAACAAAAAGGAAAGAAAGAGCACATCGATCCACTCGCCTCACTGTTCACACGCTTATGCACCCCTCGAGGTACGAACAGCCGCAACGCTCGGCGTGTTGTCCGTTCCTCCGTTCGCTTCGTTGGTTTGTTTTCTTGTTTCTTTGCGCGCGTGTTCGTGTTTCACTGTTCTCGTGGTTCGTTAGCGTCTTCCATCGGAGGAAGTGTGCTGACGGAAGCCTTTCCCAGCTCTCCCTTCCCCTCTGTCTCTGTCTTGCTCTCTCCCTCTCTCATTTTCCTCGTGAGCTGTAAGAACTAGCTCTTCCACAACTACCTCGCTTTGCGATTCTGACCTCTTTCAGAAAACCGCAGCCCCCTCCTTCCCACCCACTCCTTCAATCCCTTTTCACCCGTTGTTCTCTACTTCGCCATCTTTGTGTTGTCCGTGAAAGAGAGAGTGAGAGCGAAAGGGATGAGGGGGGGGGGGGAGGCGAGACTGACGCGTGCGTGCAAGAGAGAGAGAGAGAGAAAAGGCGAGAGCCTGAGGAGAGAGATCAGACGCACGTCATGCTTGGAAAGAGTAACAGGCAAGATGAAGTGAAACGCGTTTTTTTGTCTCCTCCAGAATTTGCTGTTCTTACGGTCAGCCATCGCTTATGTGTCATGATGTGCGTGTGCGTGTGTCTGCGAGCTCTTCGACTTTGTACGTGTACGTGCGCACACTTTATTAGGGGGGGGGTGGGGAAGAAGAAAAGAGAGGCAATGGGGAAGGGGGGCGACCACACTTATGCTCACAGAAGTACATCAACGATGGGCCGTGGAGAGGAGAGGAGAGAGTGTGAATGGATGAGGAAGAGAGGAAGGGGGGTGGTGGCGGAAGGTGACGGCGATGCCGATGTCTTATTGTTTGTCGCGAAGTGCAGGTGTGCATACCCATTCGTGTCACTCACGTGTGCTCTTGATGGGATCAGCCTAGGAACACACACACACACACACACACGCACACACGCTCACGTACAGCGGCAAAGGAAAAGAAACAGAGTAACACGCGGAGAGGAGGTCAGAGCACGAAGGACATCGAAAAAGCGACAGCGCAGACACCCAGAAAGGGGAAGCCAATGGTTGTCGGGCTTGTGGTGATCAAGGCACCAGCTACCACCGTCTCTATCCCTCTCTCCATAGACCCTGCTACATTCTCTTTCTCTCTCTCGCGCGCGCCCGTGCGTTGCGGCAGCTCACTTTCACCTCCCTTGACTTTTCCCTTTGCTTCACAGAGGTCGACCGCGGCCCATCGAAAACGCGGGCTTGCCGTCTTCCGGCCCCAATGGCCTGATGATGCCCAGAGTAGAGGCCTGGCTGCGGATGTCCTTCCAGTGGCTGATGCCTTTGAAGTCCATCGGACGTAGTGGGGCCGGGGTCGCCGGGGCCCAGGCGGGGGTGATTGGCTGCGGACGCAGAGATGGCGATGGCTTCTCGCTGCCGGCGCCATTCGCCCCCAGCACCCGCCGCACCGTCACCTGCTGATCGTTCATGTCAAACATAAGCCCATACGACTGGCAGAGCTGCTTCAGAACCTTTAGGGCCTCCTTCTCCACGTCGGTGCGAGAGAGATGGAAGCCCTCGTGCTCGGTGCTCACACGCAGCTCACGCACCAGCTCCTGTAGAGAGCGCTTGCTCTCGATCATGGCGGCGCTCGCGCTCGCCGCTGCCGTGCTCTTCTTCTTGAACTCCACTTTCAAAGGACGGGACCCGAGCATAAACTTCTCCAGCCGCAGCTTGCATTCTTCCGCCACCTCGCAGTTCGCGTACTTGGCGAAGACAACACCCTTGAAGACGCCGCGATCGCTGCGGAGCAGCCGGACATACGAAGGCATGTGTGGAAGCCTCTGCATCTCTGTGAGCACCGTCTCCGCCTTGGCCTGGTTTGGCATGCCTTTCAGCACCAGGGTGGCGTTTAGTACACTGCGGCTGCGGGACGCAAGCGACACGGCGGCAGCAGGCCACCGACGCTGCACAAACGTGACAGTCTTCTCTGCCTCTGCCCTCTCAGCAAACAGTAGGGACACCTGAAACTCGCCGCCGTGGTGTCCGGGAGACGCCGCTGCCTCTGAGGCGGCACCGTTACCGTTGATTTGCGCCCCCGCTACCGATGGCATGGAGCCACATGCGCTTTCACTCGGTGCTGGGTGTGGGAGGTTCGCCGGAGGCAGGTACATGGGCGGGAGCCCAAGCTGCTCGCTGTTTGCAGGATTCCCCGACGAGTCGCGGCAAGGAGAAGAGGCGATTTTGCCGGATACAGCTTCCAGGGCCAACGCCGTGGTCGTCGGGGGGCTCGCGTCACCGCCGATCTCACCAGCGGGCTTGCGTGGGAACAAGACTTTGGGCAGACCCACCTCGATACTCTTAAGCGGCGTTGCCTGAGCTTGCAGCTCAAACTCTAGCGTCTCCGCCGAGACGCAGGCGGGGAGGAGGATGTGCACAAAGAAGTCCTCCACGTCACCTGGGCGACCCCCGGACCCCGCTGCACTCGCCGTTGCCCCCGACCCGGACTTCCGCTTCTTCTTCTTGCCTGTGGTTGCCCCTGACACTGACGCCACCAGGGGCGTCTTGGTCTTGGCAGCGTCCTTGCTGTTTTCCTCCGACTGCGCAGCGGGGGAGAAAAGCGCACCACCAGCTGCAGCTGACGTGTTCGTCATCGTGGTTGTTGTTGTTGTCGCGTACAACCCAGCTAATCCCTTGCCGTTCCGCAGGGCATCCGCTGAGGCGAGATGTGGACTGGCAGACACGCCAGAGTGCGTGGCCGGCGTCGTGTTCAGCCCTGGAGAGTCCCGCCACGACGCAATCGCGAACATTTCCTTGCTCTTCGGCAAGGGAATGTACTCAGGATTGATGGGCATGATGTTGACTAAGGTCCCTCTTTGTTTCTTAGTTGATTCGCCGTGCCTGGTGCGGCTTTGTTCTCCTCTCACTTCGCCGATTGAGTGCTGTTGTGCGGGCGGTGGTGAAGGCTCACAGAACTACGTTACCGCCGCCGCACTGTGCCGCTCGACTCACCGGCCGTGGATCTCCCCCCGGAATGTGACTCGCCCCCCTTCGATTTTTCTTTTCCTTTCGTTCCTTTTCAGGCTCTCTCTGGCGATCTCGTACTTTCACGTGATGGCGTGCTCGCCTGCGTGCGCGTCGAACCGAGAAGCGAGCACCGCTCTTCCTCTCAACAAGGACCCCTCAGAAGAGAGAATAGAGCAAGAGCGGCGCCCTGCACTATTGAAAGGAATAGGCAAAGAAATACAGAGAGTGAGAGAGAGCAACCGAAGAAACCAAAGCACGCGAGTAGTTTGCGTGCTCACGTGTGTGTGTATGTGTGTGTGTGTAGACGCCGTGGGTGTTGCACCTGGGGGGGGGGGTAGAAGAGGAGCTTTTGGATGCAAACGGGCGTGCCTGCGGGAAAGAGATATTCTTAGCCTCTCCCAAGAAGAGTAAAAGCTCAGAGGACACACAATTGCTCGCTCTCTCGCTCGCTCGCTCTCTCTCTCTCACACACACACACACGCACACCACGCACATACACGGTATTTCAAATGCTCCACAGAAGCAACAAAAAGGGGGCGTATACGAAAAAGGCAGTAGACGCACGACTCCAAGAGAGAGAGAGAGGCCCGGGGGACCCCACGATGTGCTTTGCAACTGCTTGTTTCTTCTAGCTTCTACTGTGTATGGATGTCCAGATAGGTATCGATGCCCTGTCGATGTGAATGTGTCAGCGTGTGTGTGTGTGTGTGCGTGTGCGCGTATGCGACTAAGGAGGCAATCCGAATCACCGTTCAGTTCTCTTGATGATGATGATGTCTTCAAAACGCGTACTTTCTCGTTTGCTTGCTTTAATGAATTTGCTTTGCTCAAGGGCAAAATATCAGAGAGAGAGAGAGCGAGTACGTAGGTAGGTACGTGCGTGTGTGCGTTGGTGATGGTGAGGCGTAGGTGGTTGAATGAGGTGGTGACTGTTCTTAGGTAGTTGAAAGCGAAAGGAGGGTACCAAGGTGATGCGTACCACACATTCACACACACTCTTCCACTATCCCCCCCCTTTACTGGTTCTTGTGGGTTTCCGTCACTACGTGATGACAAACTCCCTCGTGACGCCACACTGTGTGTGTGTATGTGCGTAGGTGTCCACCCCTTTCTTTCTCTTGTTGCTGCAGGTGTTTGCTGCGGTTGACTATCGTCTCACATACAAACACGCAGATACAGGCACAGAGATGCAGAGAGATGCAGAGAGAGAGAGCTGGGGTGAATGCGCGTTGAAGTGAAGATGCTGAGGAGGTAGAGATGGTAGAGGGGGAGTACTGTGAGCCGACAGCGAAGAGAAAAAGGAGAAACAAAGAAGAGACTAACAATGAGAAACAGCGACGTTTGTGTTGTTTTGTGCATGCGTGTGACGCCCCGAACGGGGTGATGTTGAGAGGAGGTGGGGAGCGGTAGCAGCGAAACGAGCCCACGAGACCAAGAGCGAAAGGAGATGAGGTGGAGGGGCATGGAAGTAGAGGAAAGGAATGCTAAGCATGGAGGTACATGAGGCAAGCGGTAGCGCGTACGCACTTGTGTCGTGCCGATATGCTCGCCTACTAGTCGTTGCCGTTTTCTTTTGGTTTCTCTCTCAAGTAGCGGCAGGTCTCGTCCTCGTATGTCGTCTCTCTCCCTCTTTTCGTTTCTTTGCGCTCTCTCCCCGTATGCCACGACTGCACCGTCATCGCCGTTCCTAAGGCCTTAGGATTGTGTGGAGTGGGGGGGGGGTGGCGGAAGAGCCAGAGCCAGGGAGAGAGAGCGTTACCGCGGCTGAGTTGCTGCTGTCTTTGCTGTTTGTCTTTTGGACCTTTTCATGCTGCTTTTACGAAACTGGAGACAAGAGAAGGATTGAAAAAGCACCTCGGACCTACTCTCCTCTCCCCCCCCCCGTACGCCCTCTGCTTGGTACTTCCCCCCCCCCCACGTCACACACAGACAGAGCCACACTCCCTTACACGGAAAGTGATGAAAGAGAGGCACGTCTCTCGCTGTGTGTACGCGTGTGTAGGACTCTACGAGAGTATGCGTGTGTGTGTGTGTGGGGGGAGGGGGTGGGGGTGGGGAGGGAGGAGAGATGGTTCGCTTCTTCCTTCCTTTACGTTAAATAGAACCACACAGACACACACACACACACACACGCAGACGTGCGTCTACGTACCGGCGCATTACGCATGAAGGGGCGAACAAAGAAAAAGCTTACACTCGCATGGTTGAATCTTCCACCTCACCTGTTAGGGCACTCGTCGACACGCATCGGCAACAGCAACACAGTCTGCACATCTGACGGGTGTATATGCGGAGAGAGACAGCGGAGACGGAGGAGGAGAAAGAGGGGAAAGGGACCTGACACCGACGCACGCACACGTGCTCACAAGGGACTACGTGCCGAAGTCACCGTTATTCTGGGCTGCCGCGCTGTCCTCGTGTATGCGCCAAACAAGAATGAACCTTTCGCACACGCATTCTGCAGCAATCACGCAACGTTCCCCTCTCCAATTCGCGCCTGCATCCCAAGATGCCCCCTCCCAAGCCATCCGCACGAACGCTGTTCGAGTGACAGAGAACGCATGAGAGCAGAAGGCCTGAGCACACATGCGCTTCTTTTTCTTCCACTTTCCCCTTCCTTTCCTCTTTTACAGAGAGTGAATCTCGAGGTTGTTATCTGTCGCCATGTGCTCGTCTAAGAGGAACTGCTTAATGCTCTCACTCCAGTTACCCTGCAGCTGGATAACGGTTCCCGCATCAGGAGTGCTGATCACAGTTCCGTTGCAACCCCAGCGGCGCTGAAACTCGCGGCTGATGCGGCCAAAGTTGAGCTTCTGGTTCAGTCCCTGAACCGTTGTCACGAACTTCTTACCCTTACGCTGCTGCACACGGATGTGCACCTTCTGTCCGCCCAAGACGGCGCGCTCTGTCTCACGCTGCTGGTTCACAATGGCCTCGACGGTATCCTCCATCCTTGGCTCGCACTGAGAGATGGGTCCCTGTCTTATAGAGAGAAAAGTATGAAAAAGAGAGGAGTGCCCTACGCGCGGAAGCTGCCCAAGAATGCGCTATCAATAGGGGGGGGGTTATATGTGGACGGATTCACTGCGTGGCAAGCAGCAGGAAAATATTTGACCAGAGGAGATACAGTAAGAGAGAGAGAGATCAAGTAAAGGAACGGTGTCTTTATGGTTTCGCATGTAGGGGAATGTTTGCTGGTGTAGTAAAGCGGAGGTGCGGAGAAGGAGACAGAGGGGAGGAGAGCTGAGAGCCGAGCAAGTCGAAGGAGAGAGAGAGAGAGCATGGGGCGTGCTGTGGCATGCACGGAGAGGCACTGCGCTACAGCCAGGGAGGTGAGCAAATTTCATGGTGCCAACCACGACTCCTGTTCGCCATAGCGCCCGCTGACTATGCCTTGTCGCAGTAACAACAACGAAATGCGGGTACTCTTTATCGGCTGCCAGCCTTTGCATTTTCCAGCAGTGCGCTCCAGCAAGGGGGAATACATACCGCAACCCTCACCGACGCGTACATGTCCACACGTGGAACCCAGCAAAGGGGCAGGAGGCCGATGGTAAACTACTGGGAACCCCACATGTCTCTTTCATTCCCGCGGCTTCGTCAAGGCTGCAGTACTGGTGGTAACGCAGCTGAGAAGGACACGACGGTGGGGACATGGAAGCGCTGGAGCACGGACGTCCCGCTGCTATACCTCACTCTCTGCGGGATGCCTTCGTAGAGTGCAATGCGCGGAGACACAAACACCGGTAGCGGTCCCGACATACTACCATCCACCGGTGTAGACAACGCGGCTGTCGCTTCCCATGCGGACCGCCGTGCTCTGCTGCTGCTGTTGCACTGCGGACGCCGAGTCCGTTGCTGGTCCTTGCCCGTGCTAAGTCCCCGGCGCGTGTGCATAACGCCGGCGCCGCCGCTGCTACTGCTCTCGTCTTCAGCATGCCCATCTCTGTGGACCTCTGCGGCAGCCTGTGCTTCTCGTAAAGCCGCAGCCCGCGTGTGCGCCTCCGCAAGACGCTGGCTGCACGGTATCGTCGGGGCTAGTCGACGCCGCACCCGCTGGCGCAGGTCGATGACATCATCGCTCCCGTCCTCGTCGCCATCTTCTTCCCCATCCTCGCCATCGTTCTCAGAGACGGCACCGCCCTTGTGCGGCTGCCGCTGTCGAGGAAATCGATCGGTGTCGTCGGTGTCGCGGTGTCGCTTCTCCTGCTTCTTCGTGCGTTGCGGTCGCTGTGCTCGATCACGCACCGCCATCTTGGAGAGGTTCTGCGAGCGCTGCAGTTTCTTCCGCCGCTCCAGCTGCCGTCCCAGCCGCTCGGCACGGCGCACCATAGCCTCTGTTTCCACCGTCTCTCCCTCTAGCGTCCCGCCAACTTCCTCGGCGTCGAAGTCGCTCTCGACTTCATCCATCGCCTCTTCGTCACTGCCGAGGGTGAAGCTTGTATCGGAGGAGGCGTCGCTCAGCGCTTGCAGTGCCTTTTCCTCTTCTTCATCCAAGCCATTCGCCAGCAGCTCCTGCAGGCGATTTCCTGCATTGGCGCGCCGCGGCCGGTCGACGACGTCGTCGGCCCACTCCATTGGTTTCTCTGTGTGTATGTGTGTGTGTGTGTGTGCGTGGGGGTGGGGGGTGGGGGGCGAGGCAGAGAGGGAGAGGGAAAAGCGTATGCGAGTAGTACGAGGACAGGAAGCTATAGGGGGCATTCGCAGAGTGCGAGTAAAGGTGCAGATAAGTTGTATGAAGGATTATGCGCGTTTTGTGTGATGTCTTATAACATTAACCTTTGAGAAGAGTGGGTACCTGTGTGACTCCAGTCAGTGTGTGTGAGGGGGGGGAGGAGGGGTTAGGAGGCTATACGGAGCTCAGAGAGGGGTCTTCTGTCCGCGGTCGTTCTGCCTTTACGCCTATACCCCCCTCTCACGTGCTCCATGCGTCTACTTCCACGTCTCTTACTCTTCGCTATCCCAGTCATATGCACACCTCTGTTTCACATGTTTGATCTGTCGGATGCAGCGTTGCCCCCCTCTCTCTTTCTGCATTCATCTACCACGAATACCAGAGGAATAGGAAGAAGAGAGTAACACCACTGGATGACCGCCATCATGATTGCCTCCGCTACCACCGCTGCCGCCAGAATCATCAACATCAACCCTACTAGTATCCAAGTAAAGCACCACCACAGTTCACATCCCCTCAGTCCACTTGCGCTGCTGTGAAATTAGCGAAACACAGGAGATGAACGAGGAGAGGGGGACACACATCCGGAGTCGGTGATACACACATTCGAGGGTATACACACCACAAGACAACGAAGGAAGAAGAGGATGAAGCAGCCAGGAGAGGTGCTCCATGAGGCTCACTGATGTAGGGGATATGGTGTCACCAACACATCCTCTCCTACACCACTGGAGCACCGCACAGGAGATGAGGGCTCGGGGTGGGGAGAGGGAACAACAGAGAAGCGCGTTGGCTCTCTGTGTATAGGCGCCTTCGTACCTCCAGATAAGAGAGAGAGAGATGCAGGGAAGAGGGCAGGGGGGGGCACCCTCTGCTTACAGCTCTGGAGGTCTTGGGTGGGGGGTACTACGAGCTCAGCCCAATAACGAACTCGAAAAAAAAGACAGACGGAATGACTCTATTCTTAAACAATTCACTCGTGTCGCCACAATACGCACTTCTTTGCCACACTGAACCCTTCAGAGTTCACATCAACTGCGGGGCTACCGGCGCATGACAGCATCCCTACAAGTGCGGCTCTTACTCCCAGTTCAGATAGTCATATCAAGCGCCCCCCCCAAAAAAAAAGCAATGGGGAGTGTCATTAGTACTCGCGACACGCTTCCTGTTTTGGCTGCGCTCTTTGGCTTCTACCGCTTCCTTTTCCTCGTTGCTGTCGTCCCACTTTGTGTGCCACGTATGCACGCAGTACTTCTCGCGTCGGCGCGGATTGCCCCCCTTTTCTTTGTGTGTAAGGGACGGGGAGACGCCTACCGGTCCATGCTGCCCATGATCTGCGCAATGCGCACAAATATGTTCACCACGTTCAAGAACATCTGCATTGCGTCCTGTACGTGGTCACCAGCCCCGCAGCGAGCCCGCTCAATCATGGCCTGCGTGTCCACTGCCACCATGAGAGAAAAGATCGCAAGGCCTCCGTAGAGAATAAGCGAGTGCGCTATGGCGGTGGGGTAAAAAATGTTCAGCAGGGAGAGTGCGACCATGCCGATCAGGGCGCCAAACAGCGGGCCCTGCCACGCTACCATGGAGGCGCGCGGTGCCAGGTACGCCGCTGAGCTGAAGCCGCCAAAGACGGCAGCGGTCAGCAGAATAGACGTGGTAAGCACACCCTTCATGCTGGTCATGAGCACGAGTGGGGCAATGGCCATTCCCTCCAGGAGTGCAAAGGAAAAGAAGAGAGCCAGCTTGAGCGACGGGTTCGCTGGCGGGGCAAAGGACATCCAAAGCAGCGGTACGAAGCCCCCAACCATCGGGAGCCAGTACGGGATGACATGTCCCATCGGCGTGGCCACCATCAGAAAGCTTCCTAGCCCCGCCGTCAAACATGCACAGCCGAGGAGAGTATACACGCGGGCGAGATGCTGACGTACAAACGGCGTGAGGCTGTCTGCCTGGCTGCCACCACTGCTGCCCAGTCTGCTCATCGGGCTGTTCTGAGTTTGGATGTCGTCGCGGCCCTGCACGCGCATCAGCTGTGCGCGGGTGGTCGTAGTGTACCCACGGAGCACGTTGTGGAGGGCAAACGAAGAGGCTGTCGCGGCCGATGCGGTGCACACCCCGCACGGCGTGTTGCAACCCGCCGTTGCTGAGAGAAGGCGTGGTGCGGGGCAGCTACTCATCCGGCTCTGCTGCATGCGCAAGGTTGAAGCGAGCGCCGTGGCGCCAACGCGGCTGTGCATCCGGTGAAACATGGCGTGGACGTGGGCGTGTGTATCGAGAGAAGGGAGAGAGCAAGCGTGGTAGGCGGTTAATATGCTCACAGAGGGCGTTTGTGAACGAGAGGAATTCTGTGGAGTGGTGAGCACGAGAGGTGGTGCGTGCGCGTGTGCAGGTGTTGTGCGCATCAGTCCAATGACAGCAGCAGTCGGGAGGGAGAGGGGAGGACGAGGAAAGGGATATAGTGAATGAGAAGAGC
This sequence comes from Leishmania panamensis, assembly GCF_000755165.1. Classification (NCBI taxonomy): domain Eukaryota; phylum Euglenozoa; class Kinetoplastea; order Trypanosomatida; family Trypanosomatidae; genus Leishmania; species Leishmania panamensis. The sequence continues at coordinate 425,123 of NC_025870.1, read as the reverse complement.
CAGAAGGGGCTGCTCCCTTGTATTGTCAGAGGATCAGGGATATCGCCATTCATGCAGTGTCTTAATGCAGAGACGCGCGAAGACCGAAAGGGGATGAGGGGAGGGGGAGTCGCACGCCTCGGGGATCCAGTGTGTAGGGGATGACGTGAGGAGGAGCAGCGGGGGGGGAGGGGCGCGAGAGCGAAATGAAAAACGGCAGATAAGAGTGACCCAGCCACCCCTCCCCCTCCTCCTCGTGCTCTCTTCTTCTTTTCCACTTCCTTCACCCAAAACAAAAGCCCCACCAAATCACGCCTCGCCCCTCACCCCTCTTCACTCCCTCTTCGCCCCACTGGTATATAATGAGCGGAAGAGGAGCACACATGTCTGTCTGTCTCTCTCTCTGTATGTCTTGGCTTCTTTATCAGCTGGGAAACTCTTCAGAGAGAGTGCACGAGGTCAGACAGGGGTTTAGTTAATCGAGTAGGCCCGTGGAGAGAGACGCACCCACGCACACCCCCTCGCAGATGCTTCCTCATTTCCTTGTTTGTGCTCCTCGTCATCTGAGGGTCAAAAAAACGATCAGCGCTTCCTTCTACCGCCGCTACCGCCCCTGCGCTGCTGCTTCCCTCCAAAGCTCTTTTGCTTCTTTGCCCCCACACTTTTGCCGCCGCCACCGCCGGCCTCCTTGCTGGCGCCGCCTCCGCGACCGGCACTGTTGCCACCGGTAGCCTCGCGTCTCTTCTCCCTTGCGCGGGCCGTGGACTCCTTACGCGCCTTCATTGTTTGCTTCTGAATGGACCGGTCCTTCACAACGTTCTCTACTGAGTCCTCCAGGTGCTTGATGCGCTTTGCCCAGCGCTTCGCTGACTGCCGCTTCGTTCTGCGGTGCTTCGCGAGAGCCTTGGCGATGAGGTGCGGGTCGTCCTTCACCTTCACGCCGGCTGATCGCTGCACTGCTGCGGAGAGAAGGTCCTCGCTACGCATCTTGGCGCCTTGTTGCGTGTGAAGCATACCCGCGTGCGTAGCGGCTTTGCGACGCGCCTGTCGCAGCAGCGAGGATAGCTCACGCACGCCACCACCGCGCTTACCGAGGCTCTTCATCTCTTGGAACTCGAAGTTGCCGAACGAAAGGTCAAGCGGAATGACGTGCTTGATAGGCTGCGTCGTGCGATCCTCGACAGAGACGCTGGGGCGCGTTGCCTTGCGTTTGTGTGACCACGAGCGGAACGAGGCGCCGCCGCCGCACCGCTGAGAAGAAAAGGGGCGCGCGCCGCGGTGGGCGGAGTTGTCGCTGCCGTTTGCGCTATTGTTGCGACGGCCCTGAGGCGAGGCGCCGTATTCTGAGCCTTGTCTGCCCTTCATTGCGGTAATGCCTCTGCTGCCCTCGGTCTCACCTGAATGGTTGGGTGCGCAGGCTTGTGCCGCGCGTGAATGGTTGGGTGCTCGTCGTGTGCGTCAAGCCAACAGCAGAAGCAGCAGCAGCAGCAGCACACACGCACTTACACATACACCTGCGCCCAATACACGGACTGTACGCACCAGTGTGTGTCTGCCAGCCCGCTGTGCGTGTTTTTCATGGGCGGCAAAGAGAGACATGAGGGGTGCGGCAGAGGGGAGAGTGATGAGAGAGCGAGCAAGAGGAGTCCAGATAAGTTTCAGGTGATTGTCAGATGTGAGGGGTGATAGGTGCTCTCCTCTTGCTTGCATGTCGGGCTGTTCACCTTTCTTGCCACTGCTTAAGAGGGTCCCTGCGAAGGCAGAAAAGAGGGGACAGGGGAGGGGGAAGGGTGGGGGGGGGGGCGTGGAGTATTAACCGATGTTTCAATATGCCGCCGTAAGCCTGTATGTGTGTGTGTGTGTGTGTGTGCGTGCTTGTAAGGCATGGCGTGCCAAGGACTACGCTACACCATCTTCTCAAGCGCAAGGGCGAGAGTTTCCGCCTGCTCTTCGCGCAGCGCCTCGCCTAGGCGGTGGCCGTAGTGCCGCATCTTCTGCGTCCACTGCACGAGCTCCTCCTCATCGAGCGGCCCTGACAGCGGCTTGCGATGCTGAGCGGGTGCCTCACTATCGTCTTGTCTGCCCAAGACGTCAGCGGATTCGACATCTGCGATCGTCGCCGTGTTCCACGGGGCGCCTCGTAGGGCCCGCACCGGCACGCTCCGCAGTGTCTCGGGGTCGACGAGAAAGCCGTTGGGGAGCGCACATCCGATGACCGGTGCAATCCATGAGACATCAACAGTCATCTTTTCACTGGGTACTGCAGCACGTGCTCTTGTGGTGGCAGATGCCTCCACGGCTGCTGCTGCCGCTGCTGCCACCGGGCGAGGCGACGCACGAGTTCCGCCGTTGGCAAAAGAGCCAGTGCTGGTGGCAGAGGCAACGCCGACGGCGCCTCTCGGACTTGTCAAATCCTCTGTAGTAGTGGTAGTGGGCTGGGGATTGCTGGCGCGATGGTGCTGCTGTGACAGTGACTGCCGATGCGGCCAGAGGTGCTGCTCAAAAGCTTCGCGCACACGTGCGGTGCCGTCCACAACGAGATCCTTGTAGCGGCCTGTTGTAGCGGCGCTAGTCGCCACACTCACAGACTCACTCACAGACTCACTCGCAAACACTACCTCGATGGGCACGTAACTATCGGCGCCTTCGCGACTGTCACTGCTATCCACATCAAGGGGGGTTGCAGAAGGTGCTGCGGTGGGGCGTGCCAGCACACAAAGAAGCTTCTCCACCAGTTCTGCGCGCGTTGTGTCCGCTGCCGTTACATCCGTTATGTATACCAGAACCAGAGGTGAGTCAGCAGCTGCGTCGGACGCCTCGCTAGTTGGGTGCGCCACGTAGGCATCGATCTGCTCTGCCAGCCATTCTTCCTTCTGCCGCTGAGAAAGGGTGCGGATAACCGTGCTCAGGGTGCCGTGCGATCCGCTGACAGTATCGGCAGGGTTAGGATTGTTGACCTTCGTGTGCCGAACAGAGCCAGCGATCGCGCGCGCCGCTTCTTGGAGAGCGCACAGGGTTGTGACGACTACGTACGCATCGTGCGCGTCTTCCCACCCTGGCGGCATGACCTGCGTAGCCGCCGAGTGTTGTGTCGGTGGCGCCGCGTAGTATGACTGCAGCCCACCCACTGTGTGCACCTCGACACGTGCCTTGAAGTATGAGGTGGACACGTCGACAGCAACAGCTGCCTTGGCTGGGTGTGCTCCGAGGTCCGCACTGTCGTCACCATGCGTAGCCCCGAGAGCCACTGCAACAGTGGGGGCGGCAAGACGCAAATAATCGTCGGCAGAGACAGCTGTGGTCTTGTTGAGTGCTCTAGACGGTGCGGCGGTTAAGGCTGCGAGTACGTCACGCACCCAGGCCTCTTCCTCAAACGGAGTCCGCCCGCAGGCCAGTAAAAGCAATGAATTACCGCGGCGGTCCGCGAGACATGCTGTCGGGGAAGCCGCGCACGTCATGCGGTGCGTCTGCCCCCACTGCACACAGTGCAGCAGCTCGTGCAGCCGGTCCACCCCACGTGTGGCCCTTGTGTCGTCCTCGTCTCGAATTACGGGCACTGGCGGACCATCAACGTCTATATCGATTGTGTTCACCGATGCCGCCTTGCAGCGTACTGGGTCAGACTGCACTACCTCCACGTCCCGCTCCACACACATCAGCGCCTCGTACGCTGTGAGCCCGCTGGGGACGGCGCTGGCTCTGAACTCACTCACCATGACCACGACATCACGGCAGCCACGACGCACGAGAGAGTCGAGAATAACCTCAAGCGGCGGATACGAAGCCCGCACGTCTTCGCCGTCGGCGTCCGCAGGGATGGTTGCGGTGCCTCGAGCCTCGGTCTCAACACAGGCAGTACGTGGCGCCAACGAGCATGGTGGCCACAACACCACCGCTGGCGCATCGGGGCAGAGAGTAGCACCGCCTTCCTCGGCTATAATGTGCTGCTCCCAGTATCGGTCCAGCAGCTCCTGCATGCGGATATCGAAGAAGGTGGTCTGCAGTAGCCGCGGATGCACTACCGCCGCGTAGTACCGATTCACAAGTACGACGCGGCGGTAGTGCAGTGCGGCGGCGGGGTCGGCAGGTGGGCTAACAACGGAGGTGAAAAATCGAAAACGACGCCGCAGCAGGCGGGCACACCCGTCCTCGTGCTGCCGGAAGAGACGCCACATCGCCTCTTCGTCGGTGCCCACCACGACGAATGTGTTCCCAGAATGTGGATTCAGTGGTTTTGGAGCTCGCATGACGGCGTTGTTCTCCTGTTCACCGTGTTCGTTTCTTCGTGTCCCTGACAGCCCAGCAGCTACACAACGGACGCTTGCTGGCCACAGCGTATTGCACAGGATTTGGTAGAGCCGATTCGACCCAGTAAGTGGCGCCTCAAGCAAGCCGCAGCGGCCAGAAGCAACGTTGACGCACTCCAGCTGAATATCTTCCGCTGAGCCGGCAAGTTCACGTCCGTCGCTCTCCATGGAGGCTGCCATATGTGCCAACGCACGCGGAGGGCACACGGTGGCGTGGAAAACGCACTCGTACCCGTTCTCCGCTGCAAAGTACCTCCAGCGCTCCTTTAGCTGCTGCAAGGATGTCGGTGAGTCGTCGAGGCTATCACCTGTGGGCAAGGTAGCGTTTCGGAGAGAGCGGCAGCAAACGTCGGCGCCCTCTCCGCGCAGTTGGGCCTCGACGGCGGCCAAAGACTCTGGAGTCGCTGCTGCTACTTTGCCCACGTTCACGTCTGCCTCGCTGTTGTGAAACACCATGATAACGTGGAAGAGACACCCGCTTCGTGGAAAGGCGTGCCATGGAACCTCAGATGGATCTTGCGCGATGCGCGCAAGCAGCACTCCACCATAACCACCGCCATCGTGATCATGAGAGACGGATGTGCTGCTTCTACTTTTGGCGCTAGGGCACCTTCGCAGGAGATCAGCCGTGATGTCGCACTGATCTGCCATCGAGATGCAATCGTGTCCGTGGGACGAGGGAGCCCGCAGCAGCGCCCCTGTCACAAGGGCCAGGGTTGTGTTGAAGTACTTATTCTGGACAAGAACGGTAGAGGGAAAGGCGTGGATGACGTACATGTGTCGGTGTAGTGCGCCAACGTCCATGGGAGTGAAGGCGGACGATGCAGCAGCCTTAGCCTGATCACTGTCCTCGTCATTGCCGAGCAGTGTGTAGCCCTCCCACTCCTGCCTACATGGTTCGACGTCAGGGGTGACAAATTTGTTGTGCACAGGCGTTCTCGCCGTCGCCGTGGCCGCTGTCGCCTCTGCACACGCCGCCACCCAAGCGTCCCCAACCGCCATCAAAGAGGTCCATTGAGTCAGCTCCGCCGCACAACGCCATGAGAGTGGCGGCTCAGAGGAGCGCCACGGCAAGTACGCCTCGAACGGTGCGAGGTAGCTCACATCGAAGAGGTACACAGAAGCCATGTAACTCAGTAACACGGGTGATGAGAGCGAGAACAAGAGAGCAAGGGGGAGGAGGGGAAGTACCTGCTGGGGCGATGAATGGATGCTGATGTACCTCTCTGTTCGGGCCTATTCCTTGTGTGAATGTGTGTGTGTGTGTGAGTGAGTTCACGCAGCCACCATTGTGGCGCACATGTGCTGCGGTGGTGTAAAGAGCGGTTTCGGCAGAACAATAGCGCAAGAGAGAAGTTGCGGGTACATTTCATCCCTGAAGCCCCTGACCTGCGCGGAAGTGAAGGTGAGGAACTACGCCCGCAGACGAACAGGAGGGGCGAGGGAAGTACAAGCCATTATCCCCCTGAGAATGACGGCACACCCGCACCAAACGCATAGATGCAGGTAAGGGCGGGCGGCGAAGTGAGAGAGATGCCGGGATGCATCTGTGCTCCGGCGCTTCGATTCCGACCTCTTCCCTGCCCACACTCGACTACTCACTGGGCTGTATGTGTGTGTGTGTGTGTGGGTGGGGA
>NC_025870.1:377289-418884 GCF_000755165.1 Leishmania panamensis | reverse complement strand
TGGCGTGTAGTGTGTGTGTGTGTGTGTGGTGGGAGGGAGGAGGGGGGGGGGGTGGCGCGCGCGTTTGGATTGAAGAGGGTGACAGGGCCACGGAGTAAGTCCGAAAGAGAGCAAGAGAGGGATTGGAATACGGAGCAAAGCACTGAGGAGTGGAGGTGATTGCATCCACTCCTTCATGTGCCCCCGCACATACGCTGACAGGAGAGGCAAAAAGAGAGGGAATGCGAAGACGTGGTCGTGGCGAGGAGGGAATAAGAGCCACACAGTCCTCCACTGACGCACGCGCAGCGAAGATGATTTTGTGAGGTCAGGAGGTACGGGAGAGTCGGGTGGGATTTCCCTGTCACTCTTCCCAACGTCTCTCTTCGCACCCATACGAGTTCAGCTCTACTCAACCCCAGGCCCATCACCCGGAACGGCGCAGCGCCAGACACACACACGCCACAGCACTGCGCCAACCCAGGCATCCCGGCACAGCGCCTGCGTCACAGCCCACCTGCCCCCGCCTCACGACCGCCATCCCGCGCATCCCCCGCGCCATGCGGGACCTGACCGCCGGCGTCGGGAGAGATGCACCGCTCTGACGCCCCGCCCCGCAGGCACCAGGGGGAGGGGGGCTACTTGGCCTCGCAACGCGGAGTGGGGGCACTGGGACCTGAGATGCCAGACACTGAGGCGGCGTGCGTCATCAGGGAACGTGGTACGACCGAGAAAAACAAATGTTTCTCATAGAAGGGCGGCCAGCTTGTCCTCAATGGAGCACAGGCACCGCTCCAGCTTCAGCCGTTTCTGGTTTACATCGGCGTAGTAGTGCTCGAGTTCATCGTCGTCCTCCTGCTGCTCAATGTGGAGCACCTCAAGGGCGCGGTTGAGCGCCTCAGAGTCGGCGTCGACAACGTTGACCACCACCGTCTGTCGACCTTCGTCATCGCGCGGCTCAGAGGTGGATGGGCTGTTGCTGGCGCTGTGCACGGACACGTTCACGCGCAGCGTTTCCCTCTCGCGACGCCGCTGTCGTCGCGCTGCCTCGTAACGGGAGGTCACTGCCTGCACCTCCTGCTCCAGCTGCTCGGCGTGTCGGAGGATATCGCGACGCAGGGCCTCCAGCCTGGCACGTGAGTTGGACACTGTCGGCGAAGAGCACAACGACGCTAACGACGGCTGCAGCTCCCCTTCCTCTCCTTCTGCGACGACGACGTGTGTCTTGTTGGCTGTGCCCTCGCCACTCTTCAAGCTGTCCAAGCCGTGCGGAACCGCCAGAGGCGGTGGGTACCACCCATCACACTTGGCGTCGGACGAAGGTTGCGAGTGGGTCGAAATGGTTGCGGGGCCCCCCGGGGGGCGGGGAATCGCGCTGCGGAGAGACTCAGCCACATTTGTCTGCGCTGACGCAGTGGGGTAGCGCTTTACTGCATTCTGCTCCCCCCGTGATGGGTCATCGTAGGCGATCGAATCAAACTCGTTGTCTGTTTCAGCCTCCTCGGCATATGGTGGGTAGGCCACAGAGGGTTGCGGTATAGGGGTGCGGTCGAGCGAGAGCTGGCGAGGCGGCGACACCGTGCGCTCAAAGCGTCGATGTCGTCCGCTACTGGTGCTGTCGTTGTCGCCATCCCCCGCCGCACGGGTGGCCGACGGGAAATTCCGCTGATGCGTGCACAACCGCGGCGCGTGCGCGGTGCCGCCCTCACTCATATGTGAGACATTCATGTCGGTGCCGGTAGTTATCGAGGTGGCAGAAACGGCCGCCAGAGAGGATCCGTGCGGGTAGGTCACGTGAGTGATGGGTGGACGCAGAGATGAATTTTCGTGCTGCATCACTGGCGTCGCGCGCGTCAAGAGGCTGCTGCGCTCCTCGTACGCAGTCCAGACGCCAGGGCCCACAAGATGAGAATTGACATCCCTGCAACCATGACCTGCCGCGCTGTCTGTGCTTGCACGACGTGACAACGCGAACGGCCGCTCGTAGTGGGCATTGTTTACACCGCTGCTGCGGCCAGTACCGTGACTGCTGGAGCAGCCATTGCTCGGGTGCACTGCCCCGGTGGTCGAGCGCGACGCCGACCTGCTTGCCTGTTCTACCGCAGAAAAGAGCGTCTCGTTGCCTCCTTGACGTCTTCTTACCGGCGACCGACTGAGTCGCATCTCCTCCAGCTCCCTCTCCAACACCCGCACCTTTGCATCGAGGTGATCGTTCACAAGTTGAAGTTGCCACATCTTCTTCGTTGTGTCCTTGAGCTGTTGGTGCATGCCGTCATAGGTCAATCCGGTGCACCGTTGCGTCTCGCGCCTGGAAGACTGCACAGCTGCGAGCTCCTCCTTCACCTCGGTGAGGCGGTGTTGCGATTGAGCCGCCGCCGCCTGCGCCGCGTACACACGTGTCTCCAGCGCAGCCTTCTCGGCATCGTGGCGGGCAATGAGTTGAGCCAACGCACACTCTTGCGCTTCTTGTAGGCCCTTCTGCTGCTCGTGAAGCAGCACACATGTGCGCTCTTTCGAGTGATAGAGATCTCGCAGCAGCGCTTTGTTCTGCTCCACCAGACGAGCTGCCTCGTCGCCGCCGTATGTGGACGGCTGCGGCAGCGGGGCTGCGACAGCGTAGGAGGCGTCTTTCGCTTCCTCTGGCGGAGGCGGCACGGCTGTGGCGGGGATTTGCGGCACACGCACCGCTGCCGAAGATTTGAGCCCAGTGCCGGCACGTGCTTTGGATGCAGTCCACCGCTCCGGTGCAGACGCAATAAAATAAGCCCACAATGAGGCGAGGTGTGCGCGCTCTGCCGATTCCTGCTCCACAAGAAGCCGCGTACTCCACATGTACTCACCCATGACCCCTTCGCGCTCGCGGAGCTGCTGCTGAAGCGTAATCTCCTGCATGTACGCTGACTGCCCCGCTAGGGTCTCGGCGAGACGCGCTCTCATGACGCGGTATCGGTGGTGAAGCTGCGCCGCGTCAATGGGGCTGGATGTTAAAGTGCCAGCCTTGTCCACCTCGTTGGCCGCGCTTCGGCGCGCGGACCGAATCGGAGAGCAGAGGGTCGTGGGCTCCTCTGTCTCTCCGGCCAGAGGAGCCCCTGAAGAGACTGAGAAATGGTGCTCCTGCAGATAATCCAACTCCAGCATGGCTGCCATACAGCCAGTGCGGTACCGTTGCAGTGCATCCATGGCCTGCACCAGCGTGCACGTGAACCTATCACTACTGTTGCAGTTGAGAGGAACGCTAGATGATGCCGTAGCAGCAGAGGCGGTGACGGGCATCAGTATCTGCTCAGCTTCATGCACGGTATGTTGTAGTCGATGGCACACCGCTGCCACATGATGACCCCAGGATGGGCTGCTGGATACATCTTCACCGGTACTACCGTTACCGAACGCAGTTAAGGTACGCCGAGGGCGTCTATGCAATGTCGGGCTCCTGATGCTAGCTGGATAAGGATCTAGAGCCTGCGGTGACGGGGAGCGACTTGCGCAACGCGCAGAAGCGGCCATTTGCGCCTGCAACGTTGAACCCTCCAAAGTGTGAGAGCTGCAATGCCCTGTGGACAACGCCGACGACCTGCGGGTGCCTGCTGCTGGGTGGGCAACTGAGGCAGTGGAGGTAAACAACAGCGGACTCGCGGATGCGGATGCCGCAGGTTGAGCGTAGTTGGGACTGGAAAGGTGAGTGATGCCACTGCGGCGCAGGGGTGCGAGGGCTTTCCGTGGCACGCGAGACGGTGGCGCCGCCGTACCCTTAGATGCTACACTGGAGTACATTGTTAGTTATTTCTCAGAGCGTACGATGCGCGGAGAAGAACGCGGTAGGGATGAAACGGGGGTGGGCGCGTATCCGATCCATTTAAGTGTGTGTTTGCCGCGAAAGAGCCGGAGAGGCGAGGCAGCTCGTAAGGGAGAGGAAAGAGAGGACGGAGGGAGAGGGAGGGTGGTGAATCGGCTTCGCAAGTGGGGAAGGAGCACCGCTGCATCGCGCTTCACAGCACGAGGTCTGATCTTCCGACGCATTCCATAGCGGGAGGGAGAGAGTGCACAAAGGGGCGGCGAATGACAGGAGAGAGAGAGGAGAGGATGCCAGAGCAGACAACACCTTGCGCACCCTTCCCAAGTAACCACCCCTCCACGCCACTCCCTATAGTTCGCGCTCCTTCTTGGTGTTGCGTCTGGCAGCTTTATCACTGGGCCGGCGAGCTGAAAGAGAAAGGGGGGGCTCTAGACAGACGCAGAATCAAACACAGGCGCAGCCACCAGAGAGACGGCAGGAAGGAAAGAGCCTCTACTCCCAGAGAGGCAGAAAGAACTCAACAAGACCACACAACCACGACACACGCACCCACCCATCCACCCACCCACCCACCCAACCACACACACACACACACAACCTTCAGCTTGTGAAGAAGATAGCGGCGGCGGCGACGATGAGGACGGTGATCAGCCGATCATCACCACCACGCCTCCCGTTTCTATGCGAGAGGGAGAGAGGAAAGCGGTACACATGCAAAATCACCGCACCTGTTTGGGTTGCCTGCAGTGGATAGCACAGAGGCAGTCGCGCGAATGCTGACCTCTCCAAACCGCCAACCCATCCCGCTGTGCCTGTCTCACTACTTATCCCCACTTGTGCGTCTCTCGCTTCTCTCTGTATCTTCTATGCCATCTGAGGCTCTGCAATGCGCACCAGGGGGAGGCGAGAGGTCGATGAGGGGGCCGGAGGAGGGAGGAGCACAGGAAGCAACAGAGACACGGAACATCAACGGAACACACACACTCACACACACACACACGCGAGAAAACGTAGAAGGACGCAAAGCAGACGAGCACACGCGCGTTTGGTGTGACGCCTACGAGAAAAAGTATGGCGAGTTAAGGACCACATTCAGATCGAGATCGCCGCGCTTGGGTGGGTCTGGCAGCTTCACGCCGTGTCGCCGCAGATCCATGAAGTACGTCTCTTCCCACTGCTCCTTCAGCTCCCACAGGGGATCGTACTTGGAGTACAGGTTCACAAACTGCTCTCGCAGCACCTGCGACAACTTCGGCATATCGCACGCGTACGTCCAGTAAGAGTCGTGCACCGCCATCATGGAGAGCCCTTGGTGCTGCATCTCCAGTGCAGTCATGGCGAGGTGCGTCGCATCAAGCGAGTGAATCAGATTTGGCGCAATGGCTGTCAGCTGCTTGCGACTCGCGGGGGCGACGGAGTCGCCAGGTACCCTGCTGTAGCCGTGGGGGGTGAACAGGGAGCACTCGTTCCGAACCTTGTAGGGCTGCCGAACAACAAGGCCGAGCGGGGTAGTCCAGCACAGAGCATTGCGCAGTTCAGCCGGCTGCACCTTCCAGAGCAGCGCGGCTACCTCACTAATCCATCTACGGCAGTTTTGGGTCTCGCGGAACGTAACCCCGAGCGACTCGAGCACCTTGTCACGCAGGTACGCCGCCATCTCCTTCATATCCGTGTGCGTCCACAGGCCGTGGCTTTTGTTCTGCTTCACAAGCTCATCAAGGATCTGCTCGGACATGCCGTAGCTGGTGACACCGTATACCTGCGTCATTATGGGGCGCTTGATCGTCTTGCGCTTTATGTGATCTTTGTCCTGGCCTCTGCCGGTGCCGAGACACCGCTGCGCCACCTGGTGATCGCGGTCGGCGTCGATGCAGATGGACTTGAGCATCTCCTTCAGGATGCCCGTGTAGGCGTCGGCGGGGCGCTCGCTTGGCACCAAGTTCACCAGTTTCGCGCCGAACGCGTCGCGGCCAATGGCAGAGTAGTGCTGCAGACCATTGTAGCTACCATCCACGGCGACAGGCAGCCGCGAAAGGAACTTTTCTGCGCCCTGTGAGCACTTCGCCGCGTCCGCCACCTCCTTGCACGCCATGAGGCACTGAATCGGCTCGCTTGCTTCTTGCCACCATCGATCGCCGGCTAGGGGGTTCTCAGCGCTCTGCACGACGTCCTCCATGTGCTCGTCGACGTAGTGCACTCGCTCGTCAAAGGAGAGCTTGCTCATGCCCATCTTATTTGCCAGATGCACCTTCAGCCAGTAGAGCCCGACCTCACCCAGCGGCTTTGGCTCCGCGTACTCGAGCAGGCCACGAAACGGATCTGATCCGGTGTGATTCAGCCGTCCTGGGAGTGGGTACATGCGACCGCGAAAGTCCATGCTGTTGGGGAAGTAAATGTGAGAGAACTGCACGATGGAGCGGGCCTGGCGTAGTCCAAGCAGGTAGTGGATGCGGCTACTGCGCAGCTCGCACAGCTCCTTCCAGTCTTGTCTCTGCTGCAGAGTACACTGACGCCGCTGCTGCAGATTGAAGACGTCACCGGCCGCGAGGTCGTCGCCGTCGTTGTCGTTGCTGTTTAGCAGCGCCGAGCGGCGGCGATCTGACGGGTACTTGATGTCGCCGTCGCTCATGGAGTAGTAGTGAAGAGGGTAGAAGCCCGGCCGAATTTTGCCGAACCCGAAGCCCTCGCGCACAATCGCCTCCTGCACGTGCAGCATGTACTTGTTGATGCGCCACGGCACACGCGAGATGGCGTCGAGCGCCTTCATCATCGGCGCTTGTGACACAATCATCGCCTGATTCGCCGCCCCTTTGACCGCAACGGACGGCAACACGCCGTACACAGACTTTTCGCGGGTGTCGGACTCATTGAGCCAGGAGTTGTAGGAGAGCTGCGGGGGGAAGGCGACGTGTAGGTCGCGCACTGACGTGGCCGCCATCTCAGTGAGGCCGACCATGTCCAGCTCCGTTGCCCCAGTCACGCTCGCAAAGCGTTCGAGCACCGGCCGCTTGCTGCCATCGCCGCGAAACGAGAGATACAGCAACTGCACCACCAGGAAGCCGACCGCCTTGGTGGAGATGGGCGTCACGTGCAGCTCCTTCTCGAAGTACTCGAGTGTCTGAGACATCCGGATAGACCCGTTGGTGCGGATCGTGACGCGATCGGGCGCACTTAACTTTCTGTAAATGTGCTGGAAGCGAAAGTGGAAGGCGAGGTCCTCTGTGAGCTTCACCAGCAAGTTGAAGAGGCCGGCGGAGCGCGTACAGTTCGTCGCCACATCGCAGACGGCGTTCAAGATGACGGCGACGCGCTCCTCATGCAGAGTCGATCGCTCTTCTTGGGCGTCCTGGAAGGCTCCTTGCATTTGCGAGAGGACACCAGCGAAAAATTCGCCTCGCACGCCACCGCGCGCCTCCGTCGCGCCAGCCTGCACGTAGGACATGATGTCGCGCAACGCGCTGTCCGTGTTATCGTCGTTGTTGAAGTGCAGCCGAAGCGATTTTTTGATGGCCATGCGCTGGTACAGCGGCACAACGGTCGTCCCCACCGAGTTGCCGTACACGCGCTGGGCGATGTAGAGGCAGACAACACCAGAGAGGATGCAGTCAAAGAAGTGCCGCGGCACCTCCTCGAACCGTGGTAGGTCGGTGCGGAGGATCATTTCCCAGCTGCAGAACAGCCGCGCGAGGTCGTGCACCCAGTCCGGCGCTGCGTGTGTGTTCCACTTGGTGTGAGACACCTCGCTGAAGGCGCGAATGGTGCTCGCGATAACGTCGCCGTTTTCCATCCCAACCACTCGTGACTGCTCCGCGTGGCGAAAGCACTCCGCTCGGCGTTCGACCTGATGCACAGCAGGATCGAGGAGGTCCATGAGGCGGTGCAGCAGCGCACTGTCGTCCACCTCCTGGACAGTGGGATGAATTACACCCAGCTGGACAAGGCGCTCGTTCACATCAGCCCGCGCCAGCATCTCCTTCACGGCACCGTAGCGCACATAGCTCACCAGGTAGCCTGCAAAGGGACTGAGCACCTCACACACGGGCAGCTCCCGTACCAGCTCCTCGGCGACGGCACGGTAATTGCGGAACACGCCACCCACTGCGGCGAGGGAGATCTGCTCTTGCTCTTGCTGAAACACTCGAGTGAGCTTGCGCAGCACACGCGAGATCTCGCCCGCGTGCCGTCGCACCATGAGCGACTTCGTCGAGTTCGCGAGCAAGTCAAAACTAAGGTGGGACTCGCACGCCTCTTCGATGTGCGCCGCCTCCAGCGACTTGTTCGTCCACGCTGTGCGCAGCCCGCTTGTGCGAATGTTTTCATCGAAGACATCGCCTAGCAGGCGACGCGTGACGCGGAGGTCATTGCTCTCACCGTGGGCATCACGGTGGGCCTGCTCGAGGAGGCGCAGCACCACCTCCACCTTGTTACGAGAGGTAATGGAGCGCGTTCGGGCGAAGGAGTGCAGGACGGATGCCTTGCAGTGGAACAAATCGTCGCACAGCACATCTACGGCAGAGAGCACATTCTCGTTGAGGTTTTGACAGTTCGTGACAGCACTGTAGCTCGCTGCCGCCGAGGCCGGTAGGTCTCCATCTCGTGCGAACGCGTCGTCATCCACGCTCGGCACGTGAAACGGATCGCTCAAGAGCGACTCCGCGACGTCGGCCGCAGCGCTGCCATTGCCACTGCTACCGTGATTGGCGGGCAATGCGAAGGCAGATAAAGTACTGCCGCGTTCTGTGGCACCAACTTTCCCAGCGTGGTCGTGCGTGCTCTTGGTGGTTCCTGCGTGACTCATCTCTGCTGCGTTCAGCTTGACCTCATCCATCGCAAAAAGCTCCGCGGCTGAGGCAACCTCGCAGAAGGCGATGCCGTCGTCATCGTCCTCACCTGCTCCTTCCACGGCGGTGGCGTTTTCGGCCTCATCCTTCGCGAGATGACTTCCTACTTCGCGCATACCTACCTCTGTTTTGCCGGCCACCGCATCGCGGCTGCCCTCTCCACCTGCCACACGGGATTCATCCCCTGCAGACTGGGGGGCTGTCTTTGGGCTCTCAGTGCATTGAGTCTTTGGAAGTGGCGGGGAGGAGAAGCTACTGCTGCTGCTGCTGGATGTGGGCGGCACCGGCGGGATCGGTGGATTCGTGGTTGTTGCTTGACTCGATGTTATGGAGGTCTTCTTAGAGGACTTCTTCGTCCTTGCTGGTCGATCGGCGTGCCCTACAGCTGGACCAGCGCCGGCAAGGATATCCCTTTTCACATTAACATCGCAGGCAGACGCCTCAGCCGAGGGCACTGTGCACCACCGCATGGCGCACGTCAGCGTTCCTGAAGACCATCTGGCGGTAGCGACGCTGCCACACAGCAACGTCACCGCCCGCGTCACAGCGGGGGAAGGTGAGGAGGTAAGTTGAGTGTTCACATCTAACTCGTCAAAGCGGCGAGCTGGGCAGCCACTGCTGGTGCACGTCTGCGAAGATGCCATGAAGGGCTGGGTGACTGGCTGCCCCTCCTCGTTGACTCTCCCACATGTCGAGAGGCGAAGCAGTGGAAGCGCCTTTCGAAGTACGGCACTGCGGCGCATACCCGTTTTCCCTCGAGTGAGAGAGTAAAAGAAGCGTTTGCAAGGTGCCTCCTTGGATGTGTATAGTTGCGCCTGTGAGTGTGAGTGATGTGAGAGGAGGAGGAGGAGGAGGGGGGCCGCAGTCGCGCCCTGCTGGTGGTGGTATTGGCGGTAACTGCGAGGCACAGAGAGACTAGACGAAAGAAACAGCGATAACTGGAGGAATCAGAGAGAACAGAGGGAGGGAGAGAGAGAGAGGGATGGAGGGCGAGGGAGGTGAGAGGTAGGTGGTATATGCACTAGATCCACCATGGTACTTGGCACGTGTGTGGCACCTCATGCGCGCCGATGGGAAGCGGGGAAAGGTGGGGTGGCTGGCACAGGAGTGCTTTTCCGCGTAGTGACGGTTCCATTTCGTTCATGCGTTTTGCGAAGCCCCTTTCTCGATCATGAGCGGTGCCATGAATGCTGTCGTGCTTGCACAGGGGGAGAAGGGGAGGGGTGGGCGATGAAAGCGCGCCGAGCGATGCAACTCTCCCCCGCTTCTTCGGCGACCCGTTTGATCGTGCTTGGGCGCTTCGGTGGCCTTTTGGACGCCCCTTTCCATCAGCTCGAGGTTGATTTTGCATCCACGATGTCTCATTCCTTCATTAACGACGTCGATACGCCGTGACTAGCGCTCCACCTACACTGCCCGCTGCACCTCTTCGAGCATTTACCTAGACTGCACAGGTGCCGGCTTCTTCAGAGGTGGCCGTGTGAGCAAGGCTGCCAGCTGTGGGTAGGCAATCTTGCCGTCCTTGTCGGCTTGTGCTCCTTCGAGCAGGCGCGATGCCTGGCCCTTCCTGAGGACGCGCTCCGCTGTGGAACGCAGATCCGCCAGCTTCACCTTGCCCGTCTTGTCCTCGTCGAGCACGGCGCAGAGGCGGCTGAGCAGTGCGAAGAGCTTAGCCTTCAAAGCGATTGTCACGGCATCGCGCTCCACCACCTGCCATGCAGGACAGGTGGCGAGCACCGGAAACACCGCCTTCATGTTCTCCACATACACGGAGAGAACCTCCTCCTCCACCAAACCATCCGGTACATGGAGTTCTCCAAGCAGCGCGTGCACGAATTTCATAAGCACATCACGCTGGCGCAGCGACTGCTCGTCATCCTGCAGCAGAAAGAGATCCACGCTCTCGAACACGCGGTAGAGCGTCTCCGGGACGACGGAGCGGAGGACCACCAGCAGGCTCCGCTGCACCTGCCGGTGATGCTGCGCGGCTGGCAGGCACAGAGCGGTGTAGACAAGGTCGAACTGCTCTGCTGGGGTGCGGTGGTGGTCGTGCAGGAGGACGTCAACAAGCACCCCGATGCGATCACGTGCAACCTCATCGAGCACGTTGGACGGCAGTGATCCGGCCGCGTTGCCGCTGCACATCCCGAGCAGGTCCAGACATGCCCCAAGAAGCCGCTCATTTTCAAGGCCGGCGTCATGGTGTACCTTCTCCACTCTCTTTGCAAGCTGCTCAGCATTTCGCTCCGCAACGGAGCCATGCATCGCGGAGGTGGCACCTGTAGTGGCGGACGCGAAGGGATTCCAGAAGAAGCGGCGAGGGCAAGCGAGGGTGGAGGAGGGTGACACAGAAACGAGTGAGGAGGTGAGGGACGTGGCTGGGCGAGCGGCTTCTGCACTAGTACCGGCACCCGTCGTGGTGCGTGACAGGCCACGCCAGTGGGCTTGGTCAGCATGGAGAGATGAAGCGCCATGTGGCAGACGCGGCTTGCGTCTGCACAGCTGTCGAGTTCCCATCGCCTTCATGAGTGGCCACCTCTTTAAGTGAGGAGGGGGAGAGTGTGTTGGCGGATGGTGGCGGTGAAGAGAGGAAACAAGCTTGGCGGTACGACTCAGCGAAGGTGTGTAGGGCAATGTGCGGGAAGAGGCGATGAACAACACGAGCAAGCGAGAGTAGCTAGAGGGAGAAGGGGAGTACGGTGATGGGGACAGCGACAGCGATGAAGCTCTTGAGGGCAGTCGCAAGGAGAGGCGGTTATGGGGGAGACGAAGTGGATTCGCGTGTGACCTGGCATGCGCCTTCCGCCACCGACTCAAGAGGGTTCAGGGGCGCAACAACAAGTAGCAAAACAAGCCACGTACAGGTGGTTGTGTGCCGTTGGTCGCCCCCCTCCTTTACCACACCGCACACGCACACGCATACGCGTACGCACACACATGCGTCTCTCTCTATGTGAGGCAGGAGAGGATGGGGTGGTGGGACTTCACCCCCAAAGCACCGATTGAGGCACAGGCACAGATCACACCGCGTGTTGCACAGCTCCCTGTGCTTCCACGCCCCCCCCTCTTCTTCTCCACGAGCACCGACAGCAGTGAGGTGATGTTGTCGATCGGTACGCCTCACTCATCCTCGCTAGGTATACCATGCATGCGCTCTCCTAATTCTTTGTTCGCTGTTCGTCTGCTCTAGCAGGCAAAGCGCGCTCTGAGAGGAGGTGTGTGTAGCCGACGGCTGCGCACGGTACCATTGATGGTGGCGGATGAACACTCGCGTACCTCTTCTCAGACACCTACGCGCGGACGGAACGAGGCCCTGCCACGCACATATCCGCAGACCGAACTTCCCCGGGGAACACAGAGGGGCAGTACCACAAGCGTAAATCCCATACACTGAGAGTGGAACTCTCCGTGATAGTGCCGAGGGAGAGCGAGAGAGGGTGAAGACTGGGGGCAGGGATGAGCAAAGCAGTCCCGTGTGGCACCGCTTATAGCGTCTCTTTTTAATCACGCCTCCCCCTTACTGGTAGTAGCGGTGGTAGCGGAGGGGGTCCCGAGCAACGAGCTAGTCACGGCTGCGTTCCACAAGAGAGGGGTAGTACACCGGAGGTAAGATGCTCCCGTGCACGAACCGACAGGGGTGAAGCGGTGGCGGAGAGATTGGCTTCTGCCACTGCGCCGCATTTGCGCTGGTGCGTTGCTCCGGAGTCGGGGGCACCGTATCATCGCCGTGTGTTTCGCGTGGCGAAGACTGCGAAGGTGAGAGGGGAAGAGAAGAGGGTGCCAACGCCGACAAGAACAACTGGGACTGAGGCCACAACATGGGCCCTTGGTTGATCTCAGCGACCCATCCCACTGTGCACGGTGGGGAATGGCAGCACACAGCACCAGTGCAATCCGCCACCCCAGTTCCGGCGACACCACACGCGACCGCAAAGGGCGTAGCCGATGCTGAGCGTGTGATGCGCACAGTTGCAGCAGGGCGGCCGGAATTACTTCGACAGCCGGTGCACACCGGGGATAGGTTCTGCTCTGTTGTCACCCTCTCATTCCCTTGCTGCGGCTGCGGTTGTTGCCCCTTCCCATCGGTGCTTTGGTGCACAATGACGTTGTGGTCTTGAGCGCGGGCCGTCTGCAGGCGACTGCGCACGCGACTTTCACGTGGTTGTGTGTCATGGGATCGACAGGGGTTTGTCGGCAACTCCTCCTCCACGTCGGCGTGTTTGCGCGACTTCGCACCTGCCGTTAGCGCGGAAGGCGGTGCCTCAGCTCGGGAGCTGCTAGCGTCCCTTGCGATCGCTTTGCGCGCTCGCTTCGCTCGGTATTTGCGCAGCTGCCTCTCGAGCAGCTCGAGGCCGTCAGCGAGCGTCTGGTTGTCCTCGATCAGCTGACGTCGCTCTTTTTCTGCTTCGGCACAGGTTGCCATGAGGGTATGCTGACTCTGTAAGGCTTTGGCAAGCTCTTCTTGAAGGTGCGCCGCCTGCTGCTGCTCCAGTGCTGGAGGTGAAGAGAGGTCACCTGGTGGCGTTTTCGACAATGCGAGTTCCTCACTTGCCGGAACCGTCGGCTGCGCTTGCTGCGTCTCCCCTTCGTTTCTGCTCGTGCTTTCACCCTCGCTGCTGCCGCTGCCGTGGCGAGTCAGAGCTTGCGCTTCCAGCTCCGCAATGCGCCGCTGCAAGGCCGTGTTCAGGCGCATGAGACCGACGTAGCCCTTCAACTCTGACGAGAGAGCTACCGCGTCACCCTCTGCATCCCCTGCGCCTCTGATAGTGCGTGCGATGCGTCGGTGCTGCGGGTCTCCTGCGTCGGTGGCGTCGGGTGCGCGTGTGGAGGGGGGGGACGGGGGTGCTGGCGTCGCGCCTGTCCCTGACACCTCGGTGGCCTCGTGCATGCCGAGCTGCTCGCGGGTGATTATTAGTTCTTCTCTCAGGTACTGTGCCTCCGTCTTCTCACGCTCCAGCAGCTCCTGCGCTGCCTCCGCATCGTGTTCGGCCTTGGCGCGCTCCAGCCGCTCGCGCTGGGCCTGCAGGGTCAGCTGCTTCTCTCTTCCGCGCACATGCGCCAGATCCGCCCCCACTTCACCGAGTCGCTGCTTCAGTTGTTCGACTTGACTGCGCAGTACTTCAACGGTGGTTTGCTGCTCCGTTGAACGGCGCAGCTGCCGCGCGAGATGCTCACGGTCTTCCTGGGCTTTCACAAGTTCGCCTTGCGCCGTGCGGAGCTGTGCCTGTAGCGCCTGCACCTCACTGTGGTGCTGCCGTGCATCGTCTTGTCGCTGCTGACGCAGCTGGTCTTCATGAAAGGAGGCGTTCTCCTGTGCTCGCTCAAGTCGCCGCTGCAGTCGCTGCGCCTCTTCAATGTGCAGCTGCAGCTGCTCGTGGTGCTGCCGGCGAAGCGCCGCCATATCAGCAGTGCACTTCGCTTCCTGGACAACAGCCTGGACGGCATCGCACAGCTCGCTTGCTGCCGGCTTCAGCGGCCCCGCTGTCACCCCGTCGTCTGCGCGGCTAATGGCGAGCTGACGCTGCAGCTGGGAGATCCGCTCGTGCAGGTGCTCCATCTGGTCTTCTGCGGCCTGCCACTTCGACCGGTACAGCTGCAGCTGCTCTCGCAGCGCCTCCTCCTGCGCGTGCGCATAGCCGCCACCAATGCCAGAGGCAGCACCAGAAGTTTTACCGTCACTCATAGAACCGGTGTACTCGTAGAGCAGCTCCGCTGTCGTAAGTCGACGCTGCACGTCTTCCTTTTCTTTCGTAAGCTGCTGTACCTGTACTTCGAAGCCCTTGGCTTGCGCGACTGTTGCTGTGTGCAGTTCCTCCTGCGCTGTCAGCTGGGCCTGCAGCGCATCTCGCTGCTTTTTTACCTCCGAAAGTTCGTCCTGCAGTCGATGCCCCTCCGCCTCCAGTCGCTGGCGGATGTGCTGGAGTGCGCCGAGCTCCATCTGCACCTCATTCAGCGCGGTGTCACGACGCGCCAGATTGGCGCGAAGATCGCAAATGAGCTGCTGGGGATTGGCATCATTGAGGTCTCGCGCTGACGCACCGCTGATGGCGGCAGTGCCACTTTTCCGTTGCCTACTCGCCGCGTAAAGAGGGAGGCTGGTGCGTAGGGCAGATTCCCGTGAAGGCGCCTTCGTCGCTGATACTTCCTTCTCTGCGTCTCTGGGCTGCTGCTGCTGCCGGCCACCCTTGCCACCCTCAGATGCGGTGTTCATGCGCACCTCCCCCATATCGTCCGCATCAGCCCAGAGACTTGACGCCCCGCATCGTCTGCAGTCAACAAGGTCCCCTTTCTCAGAGCCGCTGCCGCAGCCCCGCTCGCGCTGACTCGGCGTTTGCTGCTCGGCCTCCCGTTGCGCGTCTTCCAGCTTCCTCCGCAGCTCGTCTATGTCGACCACCCGCGACATGAGCTCCTGCTCGAGGCGGATGTTGTCTTTGTGAAGCAAGGCAAGTGTTTTGCGCGAGGCCACAAAGTCCTTTCGCAGGAAGTCAAGTTCTTCATGGAGAGACTTGAACTTGCGCTGATGCAGTTTTCGATAAATGTCAATCGAGAACTCGCAGGCGGCGCGGACTGCTTCGGCCTCAGCAATCACGAGCGTAGGGCTGCGGCTGCGACTGTTGCGCATACGTTGACGAGCGGCCGAGTAAATAGGCGAGGATGGAGAATGGGCGACGGAGGCGGCGGCGGTAGCACTGTAGCGCCCTCCACCGTGTTCACCACTGCTGCTGTGGCGACTGGCTTCACTGCTGAAAGGTCGGCTCGTGCGCTGCGGAGAAGTAGACGAGAGCGTGGCACCAAGTGAGTGGGGGTAGTGTAGCTCGTAGGAGCGAGAAGATAGCGGCTCGCTCCTACGGGCACTGGAGCGCCGTAAGCTACTTGTCTCCCCGCCCGTACCGCCCGAGTTACGCATATCTAACAGATTCTCTGAACTTGTGTTGCCCCCTTGCGAGCGTGGACGGCGCGTGGTGCTGGACACGCTCGGCGGCGGCGGTGGTGAGTGGGATCGTGAGATCGACTCCGCTTCCGACGGAAGTCGTGGCGACGAGGTACCTGGCATGGATGTCTCCAAGGAATGAGGAGGGAACTGTGGTAGTGGTGATGAGACAATCTATCGTAATCTAGCGCTATTGAGGTGCATACAGAAAGCGTTGATGTTCGTGTGCATGCGTCGAGAGGGAGGAGGAAGCGAAGGAAGTGCGTGGCGTGCTGGTGTGTGGAGAAGTCCCCTTCTCGCGCTCCTCCTCGCCCGCCTTTCCCCCTCCTCCCTTTGTATATGTAGTTTTCTATAATGACAGATGCGCGCGCGTGTCACGGGTGCGCTGCCGCTTCGGTACGATATCGAAGGAGGATGGGCCACTCGTGCGTGCGTGCGTGTGAGTGAATAAAAGGAGTCGGTGGTGGGGAAGAGGGTACGGGGGCGGTCATGGCAGGTCACAGGCTGCAGAGAGTTAGAGTAACATTGATTCAGGCTACAGTCTTCAACATGCGCCCTGGAAGGATGACGTTGTGTCCTTCTCAGCTTCGATCCTCTTGGTGGAGGTGGGGAGAGAGAGAGAGAGGGGATAAAGGCAAGACGAGCGAAAAAGGGGGGGAGCAGCCAAAGCCGGACACACGGGTGGCGTGCACTCGTGCACGGAGGCGACGACGCGCAGCACGAGAGGCGTGTGTGTGTGTGTGTGTGTGATGTGTGTGGAGGAGGTCAGGGTGGGGAGGAGGAAGCGAACAGATGGCGTACAGTGGAGATGAGGTACAAACAAGGGAAACACCCCAAAAAGGGGGGCGCAAAGACTGTGTAGTAAAAAGGCGTAGAAGCACAGACACATACGAGGACGAGAATGGGGAGTGTGGGGGTGGGGGGTGGGGAGAGAGAAGAACGTCTTACTACGCCATCTCTGTCTCTGAGGGAATTTGAACGACAAGCGGGTATCCAAGTCGCTGAATCTGATCTCGCTGCTGCGCTAGCCCGCAGGCCGCACAGGGGCACAAGCAGAAGACAGCTGCCAAGCACGCGGCGACAGTGATGGTCAGCTGAAACCAGCACGAAAGGGACGTCGGTGATGCGGTGGCCGCAGCCGTGCTTTCTACACGCGTGGAAGTGCCGCTGGCCATCGTTGGAGTGTACGCCTGCGTGCACGCGAGCGTGCAGCACTGCAGATAGCTCCTGTAGCAGCACACAGCCCCTCCATCGATAGCGGTGTCGGGAAGGAGGTGGTAATGCTGACGGATTAGGAGCCGATTTGTCCACAGAGCGCATGGCATGCACCACGTCATCTCGCAGCACAAACAGAGCATAGGGCAGGCCAGGCAGTAGGCAGTGGGGTGCGTGCAGTAGAGGCAACAGCCACGCGTCTTGTCGCAGACACAAGTGTTGTCGATCCAGGTGATGCAGTCACAGCAACCCGTGCCAGGTGGCGCACTCGTCGGCGAGGTGGCGCGGTTGGCGAACGGCCGGTCGACGCCGTGGTCAGCCAATTTTGAGTAGCAGCCGTCCAGCGGCAGGCCCGTCTGCGGGTTCACGAGCAAGGCAGGAGAGGTGACCCCGGTCACGGATCGAAAGGCGGCGAGTGGCGGCCGCCCTCCTCCGGCGAGGCGCAGTGCAGTCACCTGCTCTTCGCCCTCATCGTCGATCGCACTGTATAGGTCATACCGGTGCCGCTGCTGCGACGCTGCCGTGGTGGGGTCCTCGACGCTATCCAAGTATCGGGTGGTTTCCGCGTCCATGGCTGAGCTGTAGAGGTAATTGGGTCCCACCGTGTAGTACAACTCAGGCCGCAGCGACGCTGGTGGAACGCAGCACGGGAAGGCACCGGCGCAGCAGATATAGCGACTGCTCGGTGTGTGGAGGAGTAGCTGCTTGCGTTCGCGGAAGAGGACGCAGGGCATGGCACAGCAAAAAAGTCCCGCGAGGCCCACACCGGCCTGTCGTCTGCACGCCGTACACCCCTCTACTGCCCACGGAACAGCGATGTTGCCTGGGCTGATGGCGCTAGTGACCTCCTCGCCTGGATGCCAGTCACTGCTAGGAGTCACTCCTTTTGTGGCGGAATGAAGGCTACGGGGCAAGGAATCAAGGGTGAGGTATGGTGACTTGGCGAGAACAATGATAGGCGTTTCTCGGGGAGTCCATCCGGTGCCACCCGGCGCTCCGAATCGGGGCGGTGGCATCGGCGCCTTAGGCTGGCGAGGCGGTGGGAGAGGCGCGGGGTTCTCGGGCTCGATCTTGGAGTGGGAGGGCCGCGGCGTCACTCCCGGCGATAGTTGCGATTCGTGCCTTGAGTCCCCATTGGAGCTGCTGACGGCGTCTATCACACCTATGTCGGTATTGCTTGATTCCGCGGAGATGCTTCGCCTTTCGTAGGGGCCTTTCGGAGGCATATTCACGCGCTTTGAGCGGCGCTCTCGCCGTCGAGGTGGTTCCCGTTCACTGTGATAGACGTTGTCATCACCGTCGCCGTAGGTGGCCTGGGCGATGGGAGCGAGTTGAGCGCCGCATTCTGGGCAATGTGGCTGAGGAACTGAATGGTACATCGAAGTCTCCAGCAGGTACTCGATCAGCTCCTCTGGCAGACGGTAGTCGCACCGCGCGCAGCGGACGGGCAACGACTTCCGTGGCACCTGACGCTCGGGGCCAGCCCAGAGCGCGCGGTACCTTTCACTGCCTTCATCCTCATATCTACGTGCACTTCTCACGCTACGTGATTGGTGGGCGGATTCATCACTGTTGTGTGCCAGCCACTGTGGGCGCGCCACGGGCTCGGCACTGTAGTCAGCTTCGTCTGCAGCACTGCGGTACGCTGCGGTACCAAAGGATGGCCGCTCCCTCGCATCCCAACCTGTGGGGAAAGGCCGCGAGGAGACAAGACCTTCCTCAGTCATGTGCTCATCGGCGTCCTGCTGGTCTTCGGTGAACGCTTCCACCTCAGCACGCGCACGAGGCCCCGTAGAGGGGGCTTGCACCTGCCGGGTCTGTAGCAACGACGCAGCTCGCGGAATGCTGAGAAAGGCCTCTTCTGTGCGGGGATTTGAGGATAAATTGTGGCCCACTACGGGCTCTACCGGAGGATGTCGTGACGAGTCTCGCTCGCGCATCCACCGTCGCTGCTGTGCCTCGCCGGCGCCTTCTTGAAGGTTGCTGTTGTAGTCGTCCTCCTCATGGTGCGAATAGTACGCCGGGTTCGTCGGGATCGGTGACAGAATCGGGGAGGGTATACGGCGATTGCGTCGAATGAACCACTCCGCTGCATCGTTGTCGTTCTCATCCGTCGGGATGAGGGGCCCTTCAGAACGAGCGGCACGCATGGGCGACTCTGTTGCCACTGGCAGTCGCAGCTGCCGTGGAGATGGTGTCCTCTCTGCAGGGCCGTACAGGTGGTTCTCGTAGTAGGGCATTCGCTCAACGCGGGTGCACGTACAGGGCTTCTACTGCTATGCTGCTACCCTTTGCCTGTGCAAAGCGTGTGTGTGTGTGGGGCGGGGGGGGGAGGGGAGGACGGGAAGAGATGATGGGTAAGAGTGCAAGTGAACTGGGGGAGGAACGAGCGATGGGTGGGCGGTGGTGCGGGGAGGGGAGAGGGAAAAGCTACACGTGCATCATGTACCGTGCCTACCGCCTCAACGCTCATGACCTACCGCGGTGACAACATGTGTCATCCCCCAGTGCTTTCCCACTCCAACCTCCGGCCCCCCGTCACCACCCCATACACACAGTGTGACGGATGGGAGGAGGCCACGCTCTCTCTCGGCGCTCTTTGTTTTTCTCCTCTGCTTCGCTGTAAAGGCGGTGTCCCGTGCACGGCCGTGTGTGACCGTGTCATCAACGACGTCACCCGCACAGCACATTAACCCAACCCATAGCACCCGTCCGCCTCACATGCCTCACATGTCTCTCCTTCTCCTTCTCTCTCTCTCCATGCGCCAACAAGGAGCGTTGCACTGCGAAGCGGACAGGAAGAGGTGCTTTGGCGAGAGGAGATGGCGGTGGTCAGCGGAAAGGGAAAAAGAGATAGAAAAGAGAACGAAGTACCCGTGATGACACATATGCGTGTGAGGGCGAGGCAGGCACAGAGAGGAGACACAGAGGCGCACCTGTACGCTCAGAGAGCGGGTAGGGGTGTGGGAGAAGAAACGAAAGAGAGAGGGGAAGGCCAAACGCCAGTGCTTTACATGACCCCGCAGGCTCGCCCATCCATAGACAAGCAGACATGAAAACACACTGAGGCCTTTACTTTCTACAGCTGTACATCATGAGGGAGGGCTGAGGGAGGGGAGGGGGAGGGGAAGCGCATGGCCATCACCACCGCCACCGCCAGCACCAGACACAAACACACACACACACACTGATGGACATCTAAGGGAAGATCAGACAGAGGGGGAGGGAGAGAGTAGGGGAGAAGGACGATGGTAAACTGATGCACTTGTGTGTGCATGTGATGGGAGTAGGTAGAGGCGAACACCGTGCAGTATCCGCCGCCCTCTCCGTCAGATGCGCAGCAGCGCTGTTTTTTTTTTTTTGTAGGTTTACGAGGCCTCTTGCAGGGGAAGCGCGAGACTCTACGAATCCGCGACAGCTCTGCCACTGCCTTGTTCGCTCTGCAACAACGCTAGTTTCTCCTTCTCTGCTGCATCGCAGGCCTGATGCAGCTGCTTCTGCCGGTCCGTCACCAGCTGCCACACCGCCGCCTGCCGAGCATCCACTGTACTGCCCAGTAGCTCAAGCGGCGACGCGTTGGGGTCGTCCTCTGCGGCCGGTGCTGCTCTCCGCTGCGACTGGGACGGCGGTGGGCCACCGTTGGGACTTGCCTCCTCTCCATCCTTGTCATCTAGGGCTTCTGCCGATGACCCAGGAGAAGGGGGCAACAGTGACGTTGTTCCTGTCACAGAGTCTCGCCCGGGCAATGCTATGGAAGACTTGGCAGCATCCGAAGGGCTTACTGTCGTGCCGCCCGCTGCTGTGGTGTGCCGGCGCCCGTTCAGGAGAAGCGGCAGCCACACATGCGCAAAGGCAGCCGACATGAGCGGCATCTCATCGAAGAAGCGACAGAAGACCGCATAGTCAATGTGTGACTTGCGCATGACGTTTAACGGTATCGGCGAGCTCTGATGTGCCGCCAGGGCCACAGCGCCACCCTTCTTTTTCCTTTTCTTGTTCGCTTTGATGTAGGCGGCCTCTTCCTCTGTCGCAACAACTGCGAATACGTCGCTGAGGGCCTTCACCATGGCCGCTGTGACGGCTGCCTGCTCTTCTGCCGCTGATCCGTCGCGGTAGGCATGCCGGCGCAGCTTCGCCAGCTGCGATTTGTGGATGTACCCGTTCCCCTCCGCCGCCAGCACGTTGAAGCATTCCCAGCGCACGACACGCTTCGTCTCGACACTGTTCAGCAGCGCATCTAGCGCGTCGAGTACCTCGACAACGAGGATGGACTTCCACTCATCATGCATGTCTGCCGAGGGCCTGTGATGTAGCGACTGCCTCCTACCGTTACCAGCACCTGATGCTTCATGGCATGAAGCCGCAGTCCCACCCATCAGCGACGGCGTTTTCGGTGTGTGCGCTCCGCCGGAAGTGCTGCCACCGGCATCGGCTGTAGCTATGATGGGTGATATCACACTCGCGTTGCTTGCAAGCAGCTGCGTGGACACGGTTGATAGTCGCATTTGCCCCGCTGTTGTCAGAGTCGCACTCGCGCCTACTCCACGTCGCGCGCCGATGCCAGCGTTGCTGACCCGTGAGAGGCTGTTCCCTGGGGCATGGGCTGCGGTGGGCACGAGGCTGTCGCCCAGCGCATTTCCCAGCCGCGACGACGAACCACCACAACCGGCAGTAGCGGCAGATGCGAAAGCAAGCAGCAAATCGGTGGCGTCTGCGGCGTTGCAAGCACGGGTGCTGCTGTGAATGATGTGAAAGAGACGTTGAGCGACGCTGGCCAAGTCGGCCGCAGAGATTGAAGTGAGGGTACCGACGTGAAAGGGGACACCTGCCAACAGCACGCGTAGCTGACCCAGTGTGACGGCTCCGTCCTCGCTGCATGCGAGAAGCAGCGAGGTGCGGAACAGCTCTAAGTTCGCGGGCACGCCGCCCTCACGTTTTGGAGGCGCCACTGTCAACTTTCTCGCCTTGCCGCCGAGTTTCTTCGAGGAGGTCAAAATCGAGCGCTTCTTCGCTGTGGCTGCAGATCCCGTGCCGGCCCGCAGCGCCGCTGCTGCCTGCATGGAGTGACGCTGCACCGACAGCGACTCGCGGTCGCGCTGCCGCTGCGCCGCCGCTGGATCGCGGAGATGGTATGCGTTCACGAAAGATTCCTCAATTTGGTCTGCCAGTACATGACGACCCTCTTGTTGCATCTGCATCGTGACGGCTGCCTCCTGCGGCGTGCGAAGCAGCAGCGGTGCGATTGATGGTGCGGAGAGCCTACCAGGCTCCTTGGCAGTGAGGTGACGGCTGGGGCCGAGGCTGGAGAGGAAGCGAGTGCCACCGGCGGGGGTGTTTGGTATTGGCAGTGGTACGGAGTCGAGAGCGGGACTGCGCGCCAGCATTGATGTGCCCACTGCCGCGACGTTGAAGATAAAGGGAGGGTTTGAGCTGTTTACGCTGAACTTTGCAGTCGTTCCTGCATTCGCCACAGGATCGCAGTTTTCTTCTGCCAGCTGCAGCTGCACGTCGGCCACGATATGGCTGTCCTCTGGGTAATAGCGACCGAGGTAGACGGCCGCCTCAGGTACCAGTCGCAGCCGTTCGCTGCGCTCCTGCTCGGCTGCCGCGCGCATCTCCTCCGCTCGCTGGGTGCAGTAGCTGGAGCTGACGTCCAGCGCCTGTGTTGGGCGGAGGGGGAGATACAGAGGTACGACGCTGTTGGTGGCACCGTCTGTCGCAAGGCCCGCGGCGGAGACGGCGGTAGGGGCGGCGGCGGCAGCAATGCTGAGGAGACACTTATCAATGGTGCTGGTATTCAGCGATGGCGCACTCTTCTTGGAGCTACTGAGGCGGCGCTGCACCATGGCCGCTGCCATGCCGCTCCCCGCGGCTGCTGCGTCCCCATCCTCCAGGCACGCCTGCACCGCCTTCGCTGCCTTCAGGGTCTCTGACTCACTGAGGATTTCCTTGTACCCACGCAAGACATAGTATTGGAAGAGTGGCTCTGTGCCGCAGGTGCGCCGCGCCAGCGACAAAGGCTTATGGGCCGGTGTCGAGTACAGAAGGGCAAGTGGATCGCTCTCGTCAGCTACAGGGAAGGTGAGGGTACGGTTAGTGACAGACACTGCACCGGCGGCGCTGCTGAGGTTCCCCGCTATTTCCCCAGATGCCGCAGAGATCAGCTGTAGTGTTTCTCCTGCTAGCTCGCTTCCCTTGTCGGAGTGGGACTCGAAGGGGTTTCGTGGAAGCCCGATGTCGGCCATGTTGACCCTGTGTACGCGCGTGTGCGGGGTTACGCGGGGCTGAGTAGGAATGCTGTCGGTAGTTCAAGTAGATTCTATAAAATAACGGTATTCCGTGCAGGACCGGTGGAGTCCAAAAGAGAAAGTGACGAGAAGGGAGGCAGGTAAGTGAGCGAGCAGAGTAGCGATGGCAGCGATAAGTGCTCACGTATCGTAGAGAAGAGAAACAGGAAAAGGGAGGGTGAGCGCCAGCTGGCTGAGGCAGTGCCCATGGAATGACTCCCTTTCACATCGGCATCGGGCCTCCTCCGTCCTCACGCGCGTTTCTTCTTTCCTCGTGCACACACGCGCAGGCGCCCTATCGGGACGGCTTTGTTGCTTTTACTACTCGGTTGATTGTTTGGTGAGGCACTCCTGACGTGATTGATGGTAGACGAGTGATGGAGGAGGGGGGGGGGGAACGGACGGTCACACATTTCGCACGGAGGCGAAGAGCCCCAGTAGGAGTGGGAGTGGGTGAGGGAGTCGTGATGTTGAGGACCGGATAGTAGCGACAGCGGGGTGGATGAAAGAGAGGAGTCCATTGAATAAAGAGACAAAAGGCATGCGGGCAATACCGCCACCTCAGGGGAAAAGCACAGCTGAAACGCAAAAGGTGTGTGTGTGTGTGTGTGGGGGGACACAGTGGCAACAGAGAGAGAGAGGAAAAGAAGACCCAAGTAGTGAGACATCTGCCATTCACGCCAGAGTTGCATCAGCAACGGTGAGAGTGCTAGAGGGCGGGAAGGGCGGGATGGGGTTTGGGAGGGGGGGGACAGCTTGGGGCACGCATAGTTGTCCCATTCGGCCAGCACACACGCACACGTCTTCAGGTGCCCACATCGTACTTCATGCGTAAAAGTGTGCTGTCCTCTCGGACAAGGTGCGTGTAGCGCCTTCATCCACAATGCATAACACAAGGGAAGGCGGGGGACCTGCAGGTTCAGGTATACGTGTGGTGGCGTCAGGAGAGTAGACCAGGCAGGCAGGTGTACGTCTCTTTCTTTTTCGCTAGCCCTCACTACGTTGCTGCTGCTCGCGTGCCGTCATGGTCAGCCCCATGCTGCTGGAGGGGACGGCGCTGCCGCCGACGGCGCCACCAGGATTCGTTCCGCCTCCTCCAGCTCCCTCGCACCACACAGTGGGCAGTGCCTCGCTATCGCCGTGACCGTCATCGCTCTTTTGCTTGTTTCGCTTCGCCGTTGCACTGCGTGCTCGCGACCCCGGCAGAAAAGGGGCGAATCCTCCCAACCAACTTCGACCGCGTCTGCCCCCGCTTGCTGCCCCTACTCCGCCGTGACGAGCCCCGCAACTGTAGCTGGCGTTGAGGAGCTGTGCGATCTCCGATCGCTGCCACGCCGCCGCGCCGGCAAGAGCCGTACTGCTTGCCGCTCGCTCTATCACGGCACTAATGGTGGACAAGAGACCTTCGTTGACAGCGTGCGTGTTGGCACCAGCGCCGCTACTATCCGTCCTGAATCCATCACGTAGGAGCACGCGATCGGTCCCGTACACCCGCCGCCTCCAGCGAGCAACGAAGTACGCCAGGGCAGTAGCACTCACAGTAAAGTAGAAGACGGTAACCAGCCAGAGAACGGCTGAGTCTATCGTCCACTCAGCTGTTCGCATAGGTGAGTTTGGGGGGACAGTGGACTCAGTGGAGCTGGGGGTAGACGTGTGCGTGGTGTTGGCGATCGCCTCCCCCACTGCAGCCATGATGGTCACTGTGACGGTGCTCGCGGCTACGCGACCGCGTCGACGCTCCATCCCTGCGAGCGCGTGTCTGGCGGTAGGTAGAGCAAAGACGAAAGAAGAGCAAAAGCGCAGCGATGCAAGAGAGAAGCTGAAGTAGCCAAAGTTGTGATCCCCCAGCGTAGCGGCAGCGCTGCTTGTGTGCACGTCTCTGATGCGTGTCGACGTCCCCGCCGGTGGGTTATGTGTTGTCGGCTCGTGTGGTGATGGTTGGCGTCGTCGTCCTCTTGAATGCTTCTAGGAGGTCTGCAAATCAGCCTTAGTACCCACCAACACAGGTTTGATGCCTCTTCACCCCCAATACGCCCCACAGGCAAAGCCGACTTATTCTCTTGTTCGGTCTTCGACTATCCTCCGCATATGAGAGGTCAAGACAGGCGCAACGCTGTCAAGAGGTGAACAAACTGCCGAAGAGCGATATGGTGCTTGTTGTTGTTGGTAGGCAGATGCACCCACGCACAGCGCAGAGTTGAGCTGAGCTGTTTGTGTAGTTCTCTGTCCACCGTAAGGGACATGTACTTCAGTGTGCGTGGAATACAGTGCAAGTGGCAACGGTGGTATGGCAGTGAGGGAGGGAGAGAGAGAGAGAAGGGGAGCGCATAAAAGCGCCACGCATGCAGAGCGGAAATCCCCCCCAAAAAAAACGAAGATGAGACCCGAAAGCAAAACAGGCAGAAGAGGAAGCGGTGCAGGGAGAGGAAGGATGTGACACACACGCACACACACGCACGCACGCAAGTAAACAGACAAAGGACATCCACCCCAGAACCGCGCGAACTGGTCAAGATAATGCACAGGAGAAGAGGGCTGCCAGAGGCCACGGCGCCGGCCCTCTCTCTCGTTTCATTCTTTTAAACTCCCTGGGTGCATTTGGGGAGGAGTATCGCATTCACGTCATGCAGAGAGAAGTACAGCAGCTGTAGCGCACTTCTCGTCTTCGATATGCACGCACAACTCTCTGCTGATTGTGTGGCCTTTTGGAGAACGCCACAACAGAGCGATAGGAAGACAGAGAACGAGAGGAAGAGAGTGGCGTTGTGCAGCGCCCAGGCGACAGCTGACAAAAAGAGCCTGTAGCGTTGACACGGTAGTTGGTGCGATGTGGATGAATCTGGTGGTGGATGGCGAAGACACCCCCGTGCCCCTTCTCTCCCCCCAAGCGCGAGAGGCGGAGTATGGGTAGCAGGAGAGCAAGCGCCAAACCGTCCAAGGGGAGTGAGCGTTCATCTACGCAAGGAGAAGGGTGGCGATAATGGGTAGATAGAAGGATGCGAGGGAGCCCGCAGTACCCTGCAAGGGCGCCGTGACACGTGTGTCATCTGTGTGTATGCGTGCAGTGAGGAGCACACATGCATGGGGCACGCGCGAAGCCGAAAACGACACCCTAACACCTTTCACGAAGAGATTCAACTTTCTCGCTATTTCCCCTGTGCCACCCGTCGATCGCCTAGCGTGCTGCCGCGGCCGCTGCTGCTACTACCTCGTTCGGCTGCTCCTCCTCGTCTTCCTTGGCGGCTGACCAAGGTGCCCGCAGTACGTGCGCCTCACCTGACAGGCCGCAGAACGGCCATTGATCCATGCGCAGCTTGCAGCGTGGGCACACCAGCTCCGTGACAGGCACGCGTTGCCCTCGCCTTGTCGCCGGTGTTGTTCCCGCTTTCCCAACCTTGCCGCGACGAGGCTTGGCACGCTTGCTGCTACTACTGCTGATCGCGTCACTTTCGGCGTGCGAGGCGGAGTGATCTGCGTCCTCCCCCTTCTGCGACGATGACTCAGCAGTGGCGGGTGCCTCGTCTTCAGCCTTCTCCGCTGCGACGCCCTTACGCCGCCCATTCGACTTTGTCTTCTTCGCAGTGGTGGTGCTGCTGCAGCCGCCATACTTCGCTTCTGCTGAGCTGCCGCGCTTGCCCAGCCTTGAGGCGGCGGCAGCGGTCTTCAACGCCATCCGTTGCCATGCCGGGGCTTCCTGCGGCACCACATCGCGCCGGCGCCTCGACACTCGTGATGAGGACGGATTCGAAGCAGCAACGTCAGCCTCCAGTGCAGGTGCTGCCGTGATGACGGCCTCCATGCATTTGCCGTTTGCTCTGGCGGTCACCGTTGCGGCTGCCGAAATGCGCAGGTGCCTCTTGATGGCCACACCCACCGAGTCGTTTTTCCGGCTTCGAGCCGCACGAGGTGGCATCATGCGCGAAGAGACGGGGGAGAGAAGAGAGGGCAAAAAAGTGGTGTTGTAGTCCTGCATCTGAGCCTCTATGCGTGGGCGTGTGCCGCTTGGAACGGTGTGCAGAGCCGCGCGTCGATGGCGCACGCACGCACACATACACACAGGCGCACCCGCAGCGTGCAACAGCCTGAAGCCAAGCCGTAGAGTAAAAAAGGGGAGGGGGTGGGGAGGAGATGCCACGGATACACCCAAGGAAGAGCGAAAGAGACGAAGGGGAGAGGGGGTGAGGGAAAGGGAGAGTGGATGAAGATGAGCAGCGCGGCACCCAGCGTGGGAAGAGAATGGCTTGATTGGGCAGTGTGACGTGGCTGTGCGTGTGCCTGTCGGTGGCGTGCGCACAACTAGGCGCCTTCTCTCATCGTTGTTCGTCACTTACCTCACCCTCTCATGTGTTGCGCCGCTTCACTGACCATTTCATTTGCTTCTTTTTTTCCATGCGAGCATCGGCCACCTCTCACACCGCTGATCGCCCTAATCACCGCTGTCGTCTTCATCGACAAGCTTCGGCAGCCGCGTTTGCTTCACTTCGTCTCGCGGCCCTGACGATTGCCCGCTGCTGCTAGGCGGTGGCGGCGCAGCGACGTCTGCTTTGGCACCGCTCTGCGTCTGCTCCGTCTCTTCCGGTGTTCTCATGAGTCGCCGCTTCGTCAGGTGGGTCGCGGTCACCGTGTCCACACACCGCTGCACGTCCTTGCTGAACTGCAGCACGTAGCCCCAAATAACGGTCTCGTCCACGTTGGGGTCCTCGCCGTAGGTGGCCATCATGGCCGACACGTCGTCGCGCAGCTCCTGGTACCTCAGGGCGATTTGCCCCACCCTAGCCAAGTAGCGGTCAACGGTTGCTGTGAGTAGGCCCGGTAAGGCATCCGGCATCTCCTCCGCTTTCACACATGGAAGCCGCTTGTCATACCAGACCTTCGTGTCCTTGGCCTCCTCGACGACACGCCGCATGCGCTGCAGCGTGAAGTTCAGCTGCGACACCTGCTGTCCCATGTCCTGCAGCGGGCTGCTCGCCACAGCGCGAATGCAGCTGACGTCCTCCACGAAGCGCAGAACGCTGCGAGCGTCGTCGACATCGTTGTCGTCGTCGCTTGGTGTGCTCGTGGTGCTCCCTCGGCGCTCACGTTTACTCCGCTCGCCGTCCATGAGTGACACGACAAACGCCATCAGCACTGTGGTCTTTCCATCTGAGCTCTTCACGAAGTTGAGCTGGTTAAGGCTCTCCAAGCGGAAACCTTCGGCGTCGGCGTGTGGTGTGCCGCGGTTCAGGTAGTTCCCAAACGCCAGGATCATGCGCATCATGCGGGCAAAGCGGCCGTTGCGCTGTGTGATGGCGCACACGGCCGCGTCGACGGAGTCTAGCAGGTTTGAGATGGACTGGACGGCATCCTCAAGCTCTTCGGCAGCTGTCCAGAGCTGCAGCCGCTCTCGCACGTCCTTCACAGTCGTCGCCATTGTGTAGAGGTACGTCTCCACGTCTGTCCAAACCACCCGTCCCGCCTTTTTTTCCGCTGTGAGCCCCGTTACCTCCTCGGTGGTGGGCAGTGCCGCCGTTAGCGTCTCCCGCAGCTCTGGAGGCAGAATGATGCTGTCGCACGTGATGAGGGCCTTGCACACGTCTTCCACCGACACCTGTACCCGCTTGAGGGCGATGCCAATGTTCTGCAGCCGTTGGGTAGTGAACACGTTGCTGCGCCGCTCCTGCTCCAACTTCTTCACCGCTGACTCGGCCACGCTCGCCTGCGCGACGGCCTTCACCTTGAAGAGTTCGAGCAGGAAGGGCTCGTCAATCACAGCGCGGCGCATGTCGTCAGGGTCTGACGCTGCCCAGATGCCACTCGGCTTCGGGATCTTCTTCCAGAAGAAGCTCTTGAGTCGCGGCCCGTGGTACTGTGACTTTGGCTTCACAGCAGCCTCTTCACCGCCGGGGACGCCAGGTGGCGGAGGAGGGGGCGGCGGTGCATTACTGTTCAGTAGTCCTGGAGGTGGCGGTGGTGGTGGAACCCCAGCCGGAGGTGCGGGCGGAGGAAGACCAGCGGGGGCCGTCAGCGGCGGCTGCGGAGGAGGGAGTTTGGGGGGCGGCGCAGGTGGGGGCAGCAATTTACCTGGCGGTGGAGGCGGTGGTGGCAACCCCGCTGGCTGTGGCGCCATGCGCGGTGGTGGTGAGTTCCCTTCGGCGATCATGGAGGGGTCAAGGTGTGTCAACGGGGTGCGGCTCACCGGGGGCAGCGGTAGCACCGCCGTAAATGCGGAAGGGGTCGGCGCTGCGTCCTGAACGTCCACGGGCTGTGAAGAGATTACCGGGTACCCGCCACCGTACAGGCGCTCTGGCGTGGGCTGACGAGGCCGAGCGACGGTACCTGGTTGCGGCACCATCCGGATCAGCGTCGGCTCAGCCTCCGCGACGTCGTCATCGTTGTCGAAGCGCCGTTCATCTTCGCTGTTCATGTGCAAGGGCGTAGGGAGGTACAGCATTGTGGCTCCGGTCAGCGGCAGCGACCGCTCTTGGCGGATGCGCAGGTCCATGCTTGCACCGCCGCCACGCCTGGTCCCGTCACTGCGGTAGTACACGCCTCCATGACACTCCTCCTCAACGGCGGCGTACCTGCTGGAGGATCGGTAGCCGCCGACACGCGCGGATGCGAGGAGGTCGCGGGGGTCGGGGCGGGAGAGCATCATCTGGCGCTGCGGCGACTGCTCTACGCGTTGGGTAATTTCCCTCACGTAGTCCTCGTCTGTGTCCGCTGGAGCGCACTCGGTGAAGTGCAGCTGTGCATAGAAGTCGTCTGGCAATGCGTTCGCAGTTGCGTAGTCCATGTCCCGCACGCGTACACGGTGTGTTGCCTGGTGGATGAAGATAGTGCTGAAGGCGAGACGCAGCAGCCGCCCCTTCTGCACTATCTTCTTTGCCTTAGAGGTGCCAGTGATGAAGCGCGTTGTCGGCGGCGACGCGGCCCCGCCTACTCCGGCGAGGGCCCTCTCGGGTAACGCCGCTGGCAGAGCCTGAACGCCATCCGTTGACGACAAGACCCCGCCGACGAGGCTGCTGCTTGCTGGGGAAGAGTGGGACTCCGCCACCACGCCACGACTGTGGATGGGCTGGACATCGTACAGGAACACGTTGAGGACAAAGTCGCCGAGTACACTCTCGTTCAGATCCAGGTAGATCTCTAGCGTGGAGGGGTCGCCTCGGCACCAGGCGTTGGGGTCACTGAAGAGCCGCGGTGCTTGGCCGTCTGCGCGATCTAGCTGCAGGCCAAGGTTTCTCTCTGCCAGGGAGCTCAGGTTGTGCAGCGAAACGCGTGTCAGGGTGAGACGTTTTGGGTTGGGTAGCACTGGGATCTCGAAGAGCAGCTGGAAGTAGTTCAGGTAGCTCTCCTGCGACGGCGCGTGGTAGACGCTACGGGGGATGCCGAGTTCTCGTTCAACGAAGTCGAGCGTGCCGCTGCCGGTGTAGGTGGGGAAACCGGAGAAGATGAGGTAGCACGCCCCCAGCATCGCTGCATAATTCGGATGCGCCACTGCTGGCGACTCCTCCAGGAAGGCTAGCACAGCACAGTGCGAATGTGTGGGCCGGTTCGCAGCCCCTGCACCACCGATTGGCGATGACGCGGACGGCGCCACGGGTGACCCGCTGTCTGTGTCGCCAGCGTACACCCACTTCCGAATTGTAAAGCACACCTCCATGAGCAGGCCGTAGTTCTCCACAGACTGCTTGGAGAAGTCAAGCACCTGGCCGCAACGGCACCCCTCCACCAGCTCCATCATGAGCGGTGAGAAGTTGAAGATGATATAGCGATTTGACTCCGCATTGTCGAGGTAGTTGCAGGTGGACTCGATGGAGCGCGTTGTGGAGCGGCCTACGCGCAGGTTTCGATCGGTCAATGTCGTGCTACCAGCTGGGATGTTCCACATGTAGACGCGTGTGTCTAGCAGCTGTTTCAGATCCCCGTCGCCGGCGGAGAAGTAGTGTTGAAGGCCGCGAAAGATGTTCATTTCGCCCCCCCCACCTCTGGAATTAATCCTCCCTGTTGCGCAAAAGGAAAGAGAAGCAGGTCAACGGCGCCAGCACCCGAGCGCAGCTTCAGCCACGCACCCCCCCGCACGTGTGGAGCCGAAAGGCAAATGGCGCCGCGTATGATGAGAGAGAGAGAGAGAGAGACAGGGTGGAGAAACGACAGCGAAGACAGGACGATATGCGGAGGAACGAGGGAAAGGGAGATGCAACAATAAGGGTGTGCGTAGTTTTCTTGAAGTCCATGATCGACGCGGGCACACAAACCCAAGCACAGGGCGACGCAACTGCACCGAAACCAACGCACTTGGGGGCGCGGAGACGAGAGAAGCCGTTCGAGAGAAGCACCAGTGCGTTAGTGCACGTCTGGCTGAGCGAGCAGCGGTACGTGTCAACACGAATAGTAGAGGGGGTGGGGAGGAGTAACAACAGCAGCAGAGACACCTGTAAAGGGAAGGAGATGGAGAAGGGCGAGAGAGGGAGGAGGTTGGTGGCTGAGTGTAGAGAGAGCGTATGAGGGCCACTCCCCTCACACACGCACACACACACACACACACACGCACACACGCACACACAAGGGACAAGCAAGGGAACTGAGTGGGGCCTGTATTTCGCTCCGAAACACACGGATTTGCTCCTCTCTACCCCTTCTGCGTACCCTGTCCGTCCCCTATGTTGTGTCTCTTGTAAACCATCACAGTCTAATGAAGTGACTACAGCTGGGTCCTCTTGTCCCCAACTCTCTCGCACTACGGAGTTCGACCGCTCACTGGACACTATACCGCATGTGCGGGTAGCGTGTGCTAGGGAGCAGCGATCGAGATGAATGAACAGAGGAGTGAGCAACAAGGGACGACGGGGATGGCTGTTTCGGTTGACAGTGGATGAAGTTTCAAGGGATGAGGCAGGGGGCCAACATGCACCGGTTCCTTCTCTCTCCCTTCTTCTCAAGTCCCTTCGTCTGCCATCACGGATGCGTGAAAGCCGCATCTAAGCATGTATGTGCGCAGCCAAGGAGGTCCGTGCGGGTGGGCGCGCATCTACGGATGCTACAGCGGACCGAGTTGTTCTCCCCTTTCTAGTTTACTTGCCTTGTGTTAGATGTGTGCATGCGCATGGACGAAGATAGGCGCACCACTATACCCACTACTCTCCGCGCCAGCGTACCGTGAGGTTAGTGGTGGTGGGGGGAGAGGAGGGAGGAGAGAGGGACGAGGAGCCCCGTCCCTCCCGGGCACGGGAATACATGCTCGTGCGCCCGGGGAGCCATTTTGCCACTACGGCTCTTTCGCGGCACACGCACAACCCCAACAGGCAGCGGAGACGAACCAGAGAAAAAAATACGGGCACGAAAGCGATGTCGCTGTCATATGTTTGGTCGGCGTTTGGGGGTCAGCATGCCGAGAGCGGACTTCTTCACAGATGCCTTGGCTGCCGCAGTGACGCTTGTGCGACTGTTGGCGCTGCGGCTGGGCGCTGTCAGTGGCGAGGGCATCGATCCCTGGGAAGTTCGGGAGGCAGTGGAGGGCGTCGGGGTGACTGCTGTTCCCGTCGCAAACGACGAGACCACCGTCACCGCCGATGACGACGTTGAGCTGTGACGCATTTCGTAGATGCCCCGTGAGCTCTCTACTAGCCACTCTGGTTCGACCGCCGTCACCATCACCAGGTATTCTTTGTGTGTGAGCAGCAGATCGTTGTAGATGATGTAGGGCGGCATCTCCCTGCGCGCGTGCACTGCGGAGGCCGGATGTACTGCGCACGTTACGCCTAAGTTCAGCAGCGGCCGATACTCCGTCCACCGCCGATCTGATCGCTGCGCTGCTTGCAGGACAAAGGCTTTGGCGAGGCAGTAGCGCACTTTGTCTATCCCCGCATGCCCGCAGGACTGAATGGGCAGGTGCACCTTGCGGAGCCTTTCCATCAGCTGCGTACACACGTTGTTGGCCCTGGCCAGAGTGGGGGCGTGCAGGAAGTGGTCCTGCGCCCACTGCCGCGACCGGCCATGGTCTACGTACTGCGTGAAGACGTGCAACAGCGTCAGGTGGTCCGAGTCGTTCGAGTAGAAGCGACTGTGGTGCTGCTGCGCCACCTTCTCGCGACCCTTTGGAAGCTCAAACAGGTTCTTTGGATCCGCCGAGATCATGGAGACGACGCGGGACACCTCCAGCGCGCACCCCATCTTGACGCTCTCCAACAGAAGCCTTGCCAGCACAGGGGACATGGGGAACTCCAGCGCCTGCCGCCCCTGCTCTGTGATGTCGCCGGTGTCATCCAGGAAGGCGAGCATCCACAAGTGAAACATGCTGTTCCGCACGTTAGCTGCCGGCGGGGCATCCATGAAGTCAAATTCGCGAAGACGGTGAATACCAATGCTCTTCAGGAGCAGCACCACGCTGTCTACACTGCTGCGCTGAATCTCTGGCACGCTGTTCGGCAGCATCTCCTCAGCGTACTGCTCCTCTGTGTAGAGGCGGTAGCATGTCCCGTCGGTGGTGCGACCGGCACGGCCTCTGCGTTGGTTTGCCTGCGCCTGCGAAGTGGGGTACCGCTGCAGCGTGTTCATACCAATGGACGGTCGATATACGTTCGTCTTCATGAAGCCGCAGTCTACGACATAGCGTACGCCATCGATCGTCAGCGACGTCTCGGCGACGTTGGTGGCCACCACAACCTTGCGCATGCCCGCTGGCGTGGCGTCAAGCACTCCGATTTTTGTGGAACACGCCGAGGCCGCTTCTGAGAGACACGGCATAATGAGGAGGGTGCTGAGATGCTGTGGGCTGAGTTCCGTCAACCGACGGCGGATCAGCTCGCAGGTGCCATAGACGTCGGCCCGCCCTGTCATGAAGACGAGGATGTCTTGCTTGTCCTCCAGTGGCATCTGCAGATGCAACTGGCATACGCGAAACACAGCCTCGGCGACGTAGTCGGCCACCGGCGTCGGGCTGTAGTGGATCTTCACCGGGAAGGTCTGCCCCGGGATCTCGTAGCACGGCGCGTTGCCAAAGAAGGCGGAGAACTTTCGGATGTCCATCGTAGCAGAGGTGATAATGAGCTTCAAGTCCCCGCGGCGGCGTAGGACGAGCTTCAGCACGCCCATCAGCACGTCCGTGTCCACAGACCGCTCGTGGGCTTCGTCAAGCATCACGACGCTGTACTTGTCCAGTGACGGGTCGCTGACTGTCTCGCGGAGCAGCACGCCGTCCGTCATGAATTTTACGCGCGTGTCTGCGGTGGTTGTGTCATCAAGGTGAATCGAGTAGCCGACCGTGGTGCCGAGCGCGCAGCCCATCTCGTCGCTGACGCGACGAGCCACTCCAATGGCGGCGAGCCGCCGCGGCTGTGTGCACCCGATCATCTTTCCGTGCCGTGCGTAGCCACGCTGATACAGGTACTGGACGAGCTGGGTCGTTTTCCCGCTGCCGGTTTCACCCATGACCACAGTGACGGCACTCTCGCCAATATAGCGAAGAAGTTCTTCTTTGCAGTGGTGGATGGGCAGCGACTCGCACTGGCGACGCATGGCGGCTCGGCGCTCGACCTCATCCGCGGTGCTGGCGAGCATCTCCACCTGCGCTTTGCGCTCCTCGATGCGAGTGAGTTGGTCTTCTTTGCGCTGCCGGCGGGTCTCCTGGCCGCTTCCCCACTGCAACTCCGCCGCACCAGCCGCAGTGGCTGGGGCGGTGCTGGAAGAGCCATCCGATGCACCACAAAGCCGTGTCATTTCAGCAAGCCGCTCCAGCTCCCAGCGCACCTGACACTTGAGGTACTTGGCCTCTTCTTCCTCGCCATCACCATCGATGCCGCGGTCTTCGGGCAAGGAGGAGAGGCTGCTGCTGTGCAGGTGGCTGGGGGCAGAGAC
This sequence comes from Leishmania panamensis, assembly GCF_000755165.1. NCBI lineage: Eukaryota > Euglenozoa > Kinetoplastea > Trypanosomatida > Trypanosomatidae > Leishmania > Leishmania panamensis. The sequence goes on along the minus strand of NC_025870.1, from coordinate 384,003 downwards.
GCCCCCCACCCCCGCCACCGCCGTCTCCCCCTCCTTCACCACACGGCCGTATGTGTCTCTTTGAAGGAGCCGCGCTAGACCGGACTTGGACGTGTCCATGACAGCGCGGTTCGCGCGTTCGCGGTCCATCAGCCGCTCGAGTGCAGTGAGGGCTCGACTCCCCTTCGAGGCGCTCACGGCGAGGCTGCAAGAGTGGCTGACGACCGGTACCAGAACGTCGACGTCAGACATCCGCAAAGCCTCGTGCAGGAAGCAGGAGGTGACGTCGGCGCTGCGCCCGTCGAGGTCTCCGTCAATATCGTCGGTGTCATGTGCTGTGGATTCCGGCTTACGCCACAGTGTGCTCGCTTCGAAATCGTTTCCAGATGTGAAGAAGGGCGGAGGCGCCATGGCTAGATTGACGATAACCTTGCGCGCCTTGTCCGCTTGAGTGTCGCTGCTCCTCTCTTGTGCAGCCGCAGCGGCGGCAGCACTACCTGAGGTGCGCGAGCACGATGAGTGTTCCTTGTCATCGTCGCCGTCGTGACGAAGGTAGTACTCGCTGCCGTAAGCCCACTGCGCGGACTCATCGGCACCTGTCATGACTGCCTCGGTCGTGTCGTGGTCGTGCTCGAGGATTTCGCCCATTTCGAGTCGCGTGAAGAAGTTCTGCACCTGGTCCTGGATGGACGCGGCCACGTCCTTCGCAGCCGGGAAGGGTGATGTGGAGTCTGGTACATTTTCCTCACGAGACCGCTTGATGCCGCGATCAACAGGCACTGCGTCCATTGCTTGGTCTGCGAGGGTGCTGTGTGCTTAAGAGCCGTACCACTCGTTCCACTTCGCCGTTAAAGATGTACACACACACGCACACGTATATATATATATGTGCGTACGCGCGTGCACTGGTCTGTCTGTCCGAGTGGCCGCTTATTCTATGGCTAGCAGACTAGTGGGTGCCAGCTCGCCGTGTCTTTGAGTTCGGTACCCAACCAATACTGCTGTGCGCCTAGGGAGGGGAGGAGAGATGCCGAACGGCATACAGGTCGGGTAGGGGATGGAGGGAGAGAGAAGGTAAATACAGTTATGTATGAGTCATACTCAGACAACCTCACAGGGCTGTACATATCACTGATGGCGGTTAAGAGAGAAAGGAGGAAGCGCGGCGCGTGTGTGCAGGTATGCCCTAGTTGGTATGCGGAAGCGCAGCCCATGAGTTGTACAAGTCGCCCACCCGGGCCGCATCAGTACTGAGACTTGTGAGTACCGAAACGAGCAGCGGCGACGGCGCCCAGCACTTTGGGCTTGTGTGATGCTCAGATGCCCATTTTGTCTTAGGGAGAGTCGAAGAGGACTGCCAAAGGGGAGCGGAGGGGGCGGAAACACAGACCTGTCGACACACACACACATACATCACTCGGAGGGGGGGAAGGGAGGGATGGGGAGAGGATGGCAGTGAGAGAGAGGAAGCACTATTAGAAGCAGAATCCGAGCAAACAAGATCGTCACCCAAGGGGCATATAGAAGAGAAAAATTAGAGTGCCTTGGCGGCAGTAGACGGCTGTCCCTGTATGCGTGTGTGCACGTCAGCTCCCTCCTCCATCACAACCCAGCCACAGGGTTATCCGTGCGACACACAGGCGAGGCGAGAGTGAGAAGAACACGCACACGCACACCCACACAAGGGGAAAGCACTTTGGCAAGAGACGACAGCTTGACGACGCGCCACCTCAGGTAGATGCACGCAAACGCCACTTTGCAGAGAAAGGGAGTTGAGCGAGGCGGCAGTGACGGGGGTGGAGAGGAGGTCAGGCTACCGTTGAGGTCATCTGCAAGCAAACTCGCTCGGCGCCTCATGCGTGGCGCGGTCGTCCCTGTCGATCAGACGCTCCTCCGTGGCCTCGGCACCGTCAGTCGCAGCGCGCTCACGCCGGCGCTTCGCCTCCTCCGCTTTCGCCAGCAATACGCGCAGAGACTGCTGCTCCCACAGGTGGTACAACAGCGCCGCGATGAGGAGCAGAATCACGCCGCCGACCTTGTGGCCTACGCTGCTGCTGTCCTGGTACACGTTCCACTGCGGGATGATTATGATGACCAGCGACGTGATGGGGCCGGCGAGCTGCAACACCACCGAGGCCAGCGTCGGGCTGTGCTCGTTCAGGTACGTGCACCCAACAAAGCTCATCGCGAAGCCAAGGGTAAGAAGAAGTCCGTGACGCGCATGAATCCAGGAGGCGAATATGAAATCTATCGAGTTGCGGAAGCCTTCCCACGCGTGCAGCACCGAGCTGGAGGTGCCAAACCATGGAATCGCGTCGACCGGAAACATAATAAAGGAGACCAGCAGCTGGAACAACAGGCCCACCACGAGAAGCATCACCTTGGCGGCGTTGTCATCGACGTTCTGGCTGCCCCAGTGCCGCTTTACCAGCAGCTCCGCGGACGGCGACAGCGGCATCTCGTTGTCACTCTCCATGTCGGAGAAGCGTGGGCCTGCCTCGGCGCAGGCGGCACCCACCGCGACACCAGCGTCCGTCTTCGTGCACTGGGGCACTGTGTCAGTGGCGGGACTACCGTGCGCCAGGTGTGAGGCACCCGTGGTCGTGGCTGATATCATGCCGACGTCTGGCTCCTCCGTGTGAGACTCGTCGCGCAGCTTCCCACACTGCGGGCCATGGCGGCCAGTCTCCTCCATCGTAGCACGCCACCGATGTGGCGAGTCGTCGACTTCCACGATTGCACTGCGGCTGCTGTTTTCCCTCGACTTCGCGCAACGTGGTGCGCCCGGAGCTCCATCCTGCGCCGCTGCCTTGCCCTCTGCCTCCAGTGGCACCTTCCGCGCGACAGCGTCCAGATACAGCCGTTGCACCACGCACCACAGCCCGAAGAGGATGGAGCTCGCAAGGTAGATGAGTGCCCATGCCCACGATGCCTTCTCGCCTTGCTCGTTGGGGTGCAGGAATGCCGACAGACTCGACAGCAGCACGCCTGCCACGAACAGCAGGAAAGACGCGACAAAGCACAGGGAGAGGTAGTCGCGCTTGCGCTCAGTGGGGATGAAGATGACGGTCCAGGCTTGCGCGCTAAACGGGATGCAGCAGAGCAGCACTGCCTGGATAAACTCGGGGGTGTACGTCATGGCGTACACGGCCAGAACGCTGCTGATGCCGTTCGACGCGCCGGAGGCGAAGAGCAGGAAGAGGCGGTACCACGGCCCGCCGACACGATTGCGATCTGCCAGTACGTGCCACAACGGCAGCGCGCCATAGAAGACGGCGAAGACGCTAGCCATCGCAGAGAACAGAAAGACCAGCAGGAGCATGGTGACCACCTGGATGGCGATCTGGCTGGAATTGTGTTCCAGGGCATCACTGGGAAACTGTGCGATCCAAAAATTCATCGCGATCAGCAGAATCACGTTGCCTACGATAACGAACAAGACACAGAACACAGCGAAGAGGAGGGTGAGGTTCAACTTTGTGCTACGGATGTTGTCAATGGTGCGATGCAGCTCCTCTTTGGTGGCCTGCCAGCCTCGCTGGAAGAAGGACACTGTGGCGTCGCACATGGCTCTCTCCCAGAAACAGGGGGGTGGGGGGGTGGAAGGGGCTCGGAAAGAGAGAGGGAGAGGAAAGGACTAGTTACAGTTAAGGTGCGGCTTAGTGGGTGAAGCGGGAAAAAGGGGAAGGGGATGGGCAGTCGGTTGTTGGTTGGGTGATGTGAAAGGGGGGGAATCCAAGCGAAGTGGCGGTGGTACTGAGCTGTAATGAGAAGTGGTTGTTTGTATGGAGGATGGAGGGGTCGGTAGCGAAAAAAAGAGAGTGCACGACGTCCGTTTCTGGTCTTTTTGTGTCTCCCGCTCTGCTACTGTACAGAAGGAGGTGTGGCACGAGAAGGGTAGGAATTTCTGAAGGAAGGAAGGGAGGAAATGGAGATAATAAAGCTGGCAACCTACGAGTGATCGAGTCGTGAGAGTTGTGTGCCGGGGCGTCGTGTCGGACGCACAGAGGCGCAGTAGACGAAACAAGACGTCGAGGAAAATAAAGGATTCCGCCAGCACAGAGTTCTGCGCAGCGAAGGCGCGGGTGTGTGCACCGCGAACAGCACTGTCTTTTTCAATCCAACGTGCCCATTCTCTGCCACACAACACGTCAGAGGCGAAGCGCCACTCCACTCTCCCCGGGTCCGCCCCAGGCCCCATCTTCTCGTGCGAAGCAGCCGTAAACCCACGCCACTGCGATGCGCCAACCCAGTTATCTGAGCGCGACCCCTGCCTCAGGCTCTACCCATCCACGCCCGCCTCCCAGCTGTCCCCGTTGGGCCGGCCGCCACCTCATGCACCCCTCGAGGTGGGGCAGGCTCCCCAGAGCAGCAGGCAGCCAGGGTCAGATGGGATACGCGCGAGCCGCGCTGGAACACTGCCCATCGTATGGCTGGTGCCAACACGCTCGCTGTCGCAGATCGCTGCGACGCAGAACCGTCCATGACCCGACCGCCGGCATCGGTAGCGATGGACCACACTGAGCTCCCCACGTCGTAGGCACTCGAGCCTGTTGCCACCAGAAGTGGTCTGGCACTGGCAGGGCGAGAGGGGCTGCTTGGCCTCCCCACACTGAGGGACCTGGGCCCCGAGACGCTACGCACGGAGGTGTCCCTCGCTATCAGGGATGCAGGGGAGTAGTGAATGGGTAACCTCATGCAGAGAAAGACACCAGCTGCGGTGCGGCCATGAGCGTGTGGGCAAGGTAGAGGGGGAGGAGCGGGGCGAGGAGCGTATGCACACTACTGCCGCGTGTCTTCTCCCACTCTGTGAGGCTATGGTATCTCTGTGGTGATATCCGGGAGATTCGGCCTTCTCCCTCCCCCGTCTGCGCCTTGCAAGAGGGAAAGACACGAACCCCCAGATGTCTGATAGCGGATCACACCGGTGCTGCTTACACAGACCCCATCCAATGCAGTTGATCCGGCGACTGCCACTACGGGAGATGCACTGATTGAGAAGGAGAGAGGGAGAGAGGTAGGCGCTAGCTCTGGTCGTACGCCGCTCGCCGCTTTGGATCTCGAAGGACACGATAGGCCTCGTTCGCCTTCACCATCGCTTCATTGGAGCCCCCAACGTCGGGGTGCTGCTTCAGCACGATCTGCCGATACGCGCTGCGGATTTCGTTGACTGACTCATTCCCATGAAGCCCCAACGCGCGGTAGTACCCCAGCGGATCGGACACCGATTGCGTCGAGGATGACGACGACGAGGCTGATCGTGGTCCCTCCCAGTCGCTGTGGCGCCGCTGCTGATAGGCGTGGGTATCCCAGTAGGTAGAGGAATGGTACTCCTGCTGGATGCGTTGGGAGGAGGTGTTGGGCCGGTACCCACCTTGATCGATCCCGAGGTTCTCGCGGCGCAGCCGCTCCCGGTGCCGGCGGTTCCAGTTGCGCCTTATCGCCGGGAACCAGCGAGCAGCGAAGAAGGCCGCGTAGTACGTAGCCACACACGCCACGGAGCCGAAGAGGAAGCCTGCAACCTTGTTTGGCACAAGGAGCATCACGCCAGCCAGGGTGGCGAGGGCAGTGGTGCGGGCTATGTACAGGGAATTGAGAAGATACGGACCGCCGACCTGACCGTTGAGGCCCGACACGTAGAGCGTGTAGCGCTCCACATCGTACTCCGCCTTGACGACGAAGCATGGCACGAACGTAGGAGTAACCTCATCAAGGTGAAACGAGAACTCCTTAAACTCCACCGCGACGGAGTCAGCAGAGGGATGGAAGGACCGGACGAGAGAGCGAGCCGTCTCCTCTGCCTGCTGCCGCACCTCCATCTCTACAAACTTCATCATCGTCGTGGTGGACTGCTCGAAGAGGTTGATGGTAGCCCCAGTAGTGTCCACCTCGTACATCTTGCGCAGCGAGTAGCTCAGCTGGTCACCGCGCAGTGCGTGATGAACATGGGCGATATTGTACTTGTAGCCGGCGTAGATCTGCGTCTTGTTCTCTTCGAAGACGCTGTCAAGGGTCTGCAAGGACGTGCTCACGTAACGGGTGGAGGAGCGCTTACTGCTGCCATCACCGGAGGTCGTGTTGACGCTGTAACTTACATTTCCGACGAACGAGGCGTGGATGCGACCGCTGCAGAGGTAAAAAGGCAGGAACTCCTTCGATGGGGTGTCCAGCCGGAGATAGTCGAGCTGCGCACCGAACCAACGGCGTCCATACTTGTCTTGGATGCGACAGATTGCGTCGTCGGCGGAGAGGTCGAAGTTGATTCCGCGTGGGGTATGCACTGTGTAGCACAAAGCGCGTGTTCGTAGAAACATCGTGCGCTTTGCCTGTTCCAAGGACACCCACTCTTTACTTCACGAGTGATGGCCCCTTTCTCTCCCCTTCGCGAGGCAGTTGGTGTCAATGACGGTGGCTGTGGCTGACTGAAGAGGACCCGAAAAGGAAAAGGTGGGGGAAGGGAGGTGGGGGGGGGGAGTGAGGGAGTAAGACGCATGCGCATTTTCCAGCGGGGTGCCTGCACGCAAGAACGGCGACAGCGGCGATCGTCCTGTTCAAGGGAGGCCCTTTCACGGTAAGAAGACAGCAATGTCACTATCGAACTCGCTCTCACTGCCTCAGCAGCCGCACAACAACACCCGCCCTGCGGCAGCAAAACGCAACGCCAAAACAAAACCCGCTGAAAACGTGAGAGACACGAGGGGGCGGACGGGCACACCCTCACAGAGGCCGGATGCC
>NC_025870.1:343005-376656 GCF_000755165.1 Leishmania panamensis | reverse complement strand
TACAGGCTCTAGTCAGTCGCACTCGTAGTAGCGGCGGAGTTTTCTTTTCCGCACCTCTCGTTTTGTCTTCGTTGTTATTCGCAGCTGAAACTGCGCAATTGTGTGGGGTAGCGGCGCTTCGTAGGGTAGCCAAAGGTGACGTGAGCGAGCAGGGGAGGGGTGGGGGAGATGGTCCGAAAGAGAAGTCGGTTGAAGCCTGTGAGTGTGTGTGGAGGACGACAGTTGATGTGCCATCCACAAAGAAACGAGCCACGCTCGTCAAGTATGCGCGTGCGTGTTGAGGGGAGGCGCTACAGTGGTGAGCAGTGATGGAGCGGGAGGTGGTAGCAGTGTTTTGGGGTACCGTTGTAAGCGCTCACGTATCAATGCCATGCCTCGCCTATCGGAGTGCTAGTGGTGAGAAAAAGAGTGGGGATGTCTCCTGTGAGTCGCCATCCGTCTCTCTCTTCGCTCCTTCGCTTCGGAGCATCAACCAAACGGGAGAGGGGGGGGGGGGAGGAGGAGGAGGAGGGCAGCCGCTCCTCATAAGCAAAATACGCACGCGAGGTGAACATCAGCACAGGGAATCAAGAGGACGCTGTCATGTGCGCTGTGGCAGTCACCAGGATGTTTGCAACGGAGAAATTAAGGCGACACACAAAGAGAAGAGAGAATAGAAGAGAGAGACGGAGACAAACTCAATGGCCACGCTTGCGTACACGCACCCATGTACGAAATTGCACGACATCAACAAGAACCGGTTCGCCCATCACGGCATCAGCGGACGTTGGCCGTCCGTCCGCCGCACTGGGGCTTGCCTCCACCCCAGCTGCCGAGGTGGTGACTTTCCCTGCTCCAAAGTGATTCATCGGCAGGTTTGTTGCATCATCTGTCGCTGCCTCTGGCTTCTTTCGCTCCCAGAACATTTCCACAGTAGGCGTTTGCAGGATGCCCTCGTCCTTCACCGCTTGCCCGGCGAGGGGTCGAGCTGCGCACCACTGACGGCGTCCTGTCCTGGTAGCGGCGCAGACATCCTCGACGTCGTCCATGTCTTCGTCGCTTCTGTTGTCTGCGACGACATTGGCTCTTCGAGGAGGGGCCTTGCTGAAGCTGCCGCTTGTCGCCGTCGTCAGTCCTACCGCCGTTGACGACCCCGCAGCACTCGTGTCGTTGTCAGCGGACGCCAGGGGAAGCAGCGGTACGGCATTGAAGTAAACCATCACCTCCTCCATCAAGGAGAGTGTGCGACGGTCGCGCTGCTTGCCAATCACCATCCACTGCTCCGGGTTGTACTTGAGGCGGATGAAAAAGGTCTCCTCCATGTCCGCCTCCTCTGGCCAGTTCTGCGCTTGCGGCTGCAGCCGAACGCAGAAGCGAACCGGCTCTCCGGCGACGAACACGAAGTCGGACGGCTGGTTTACCATGGCGTTCCCGAACAAAGATGTGCCTGCGTCAGGGTTGTAGTCCCCACCGCTGCCGTACCAGCGGCTCAGCTGTGTGCCGTAGGAGCCACTGGAGAAGTTCGAGTTGGTGCTCGGCTGAGGCGGTTGTGGATGAGATGGCGCCACTGCGTGGTGGGTGTTGCGCGGCAGCGGTGCCAAGCGATGGGTGGTGCTCGCTATCGAAAGCGAGGTGGAGGGAGGCTGGGCTACGTAGTTGGTCGCTGCTCCAAAGCGCATTGTCCAAGGAGACTCGGCGTACATGACGATGTTGAAGACACAGAGGTGCTTCGAGTGGAAGGCGGCCACAGGGCCCCACATTGTGTTGCACGTCTCCTCCAAGTGACGCAGCGTGACTAAGTTGAAATGCACAGCGCTGGACGCCGTTGTCTGGCACCTGACTCCGCTGCTGCTGCTGCTTCTGCCTCCACCGCCGTTGTACTCGTTACTGGCCGTGCCATCGATAGTAGTGCTACTGGGACTGCAGCGGGTGTACGTGGCATGGGTAAAGGGGCGGGTACCGGTGCTGCCTACGCTGGTGCTGCGTGCGCGAGAGGCGCTGTGGACAGTGCGCATGTCTGCGGCAGGGTCCATGTCGCTGTGGTAGTGGGACGTGGTCACTGTACCGAACGTCGAGGTCAGCACCCCTGTGGATGCCGTCGTATCTACTGCTTTGCCTGCCAACGTTGTGGTGGTGGTTAACATGGTGCTCTGACACGTTTCCCCACCATGGCTCGCTTTCACGCCGGTGGCACTCACCAAGGCGTCTTCCTGGATGGCCTCGGCGCTCTCCGCCGTCACCTCTGTGGTGCACAGGACAAGTCGATCCTCTGGCGGCGTCATCAGAAACGTCTGATGCCAGTTAGAGTAGAGGGCCTCCATCTGCACTTGATGCGTACACTCGGGCTGCGCAGGGCGGAAGGACGCGATGAGGTCCAGCTCATAGAGAATGCTCAGCACCTCCTGCGGCTTCCACTCCGTCATGAGGAGTTTGTTGTATACCTCGCATACGCGCACAATCTCGTACGACGGCTCAGCGTCGAGCACGCGTAGCACGGCGCCGCGCAGCCACAGTGAGGTGCTCGTGAGGAGATTCTTCATCTTCACAAGGCAGTAAACACGCCCCTGGAAGTGCTTAAAAACATAGTTAAAGCTGATAGCGGCTTGAAAGGGCAGCACTACACTCAGGGCGGTCGTGCACGGCTCACGGCCGCGGAGGAAGGTAAAGGCGATGCGAGCCTGATTCGCGGCCATCGCGGCGGAAGGTGCGGGATCCTTGCCCGCCTCTCTACAGGATGTCACTGTCTCTGGGCGCTTGCTCGCCAACGCTTCGGCGGAGATTGGGGTGGTGAGGAGCGGCAGCAGCGGCAGACGTAGGCATATGCGCAGAACGGCGACGCCAGCTTTCTCCGACCCTGTGGCTTCGGTCGCCGGTGTCACCGTGTGTGAGGTATCGGGAAAAAGCCGAATCACCGTCTCACGCAGCGGGTCGGCCGCCACGTAGCTCCCCACCTGCAGCACCGACGTGCCAGAAGCTACGGCGTCGCTCTTATTTGGGGTCTTAAAGTGCACCTCCGGTGGCGGGAGGTTTTTCAGGAAGGAGCTGAGGTGAATCGGCACTACGGTGCGAGCGACGGCCATTGCGGCCGCTGTCTTTGTTCTGTGCAACGTCGCGGGCGTGTTCTTGTCGTCTCGTATGGCCGTGTCAGAGTGCACCAGCAGGAGCTCCAGCGTACCCTCGGAGACTTTGCGCAGTGAGGACAGTGCGGGCGTCGTGGGGGCTCCGCCAGGGATGCCTGAGGAGCTGAGACAGGAAAGGGAGGCGACTGGCCCACGATTTCCTAGCTCGGAGGGGGTGCAGGACGCTTTGGTATTGCGATGAGCGGGAAGTGAAGACTGGTACTGCTGTTGCGGGGAATTTTTGCTATTGTGCTCCACACCGGCCGAGGTCGTCGCTGCGGCCGATCTCGACGGCACACCTTGCCGAGCTAGCGACAGCGCCTCGACTGGTTGTGAGGTCCGCGCAGCGAAGGAGTCACTCAGGAGCAAGACGCCACTGCCACCGCAAGGCACCATAACTCGAGAGCCAGGTCCGGACAAGGCCATGCTTAAGCTCGAGAAGGAGGCGGCAAGGTTAGAGCGCGTCCCTGCGCCGCTCTTCGGGCGGTACGCGTTGGGGGTGCCAAGAGTCACCACAGCAACGAGGCGCGGCGTGCCTGGCGGTGTGTGTGCCTCGCTACTGTCGCTGTTCATCCCGTCATCCTCCGGCGGGGGCAGCAGCGAGTTCAGCGCGAGGGGCGAGGTCAACGCCTGTCTCAGCGCTTGCTCGTGATGGTGAGCTTCGGTACCATCGGCGGCAAGCGGCAGGAGAAGGCTACCTGGGCTGACCTTGAACGAGCAGGTGCATTCCGCGGTAGGATAAGGACCATCTCCTCCAGCTGCCCTTCCCTGCCCTCCAGGCGCCGCAGCAAGTCCTCCTGCGAGCCGAGAGTCCGTAAAACTCACCGACATGACACTGCCGAAGCCTTCGGCAGATGCCGCTGTCGCTGATGGCGCGCTGATGAAGAGAGGGTCCTCCAGCTCTACGTTCAACGTCACGTAGTCAACACTATCAGCAAAGCAGTGAGCTTCACGTGGAAGCGTAAGTCGGAGATGCACGTTGTTGCGCTGCTCCGGCACCTGTAGCAGCGCGGAGCGCCCGACTGGCTGGTAAAGCGGCTCCACTGTGACGTGCGTCAGGCACGGTGCGGGGAAGGCGTGCGACCCTGCCATCCTGAGCGACGACGCCCAGTCACTTGCGCGACTGCAGCTGCCGCCGATGTTGTACTGAGGATAATAGGCGAGCCACATGCTGCCATTGCACAGGAGTAGGCGACGCACAAGATAGGTACCTGAGTGGCATATCGGAAAGGTGAAGGTCACGCGCAGTCGATGCGTCTGCTCGTCGTAGTGAACGTTGTCAGCGTCGCGGATGTTCACCTCGTGAGTCGCCTCCTCGTCACTGCCCCAGTCCTTGCGTGACTCCAGCGTCAGCTGAAAGCCAACCGCGGGTCTCGCCTCACGAGTCAGCGCTTTCATCCCTCCTGCTGCCGCAGGAAAGGCCGGGCGTACCAGCGGATTGATTGTGTATACAGACGAGAAGGTGATCTGCACGACATCATCAACGTCAGCCCGCAGTACACCAGGCACTGCCGTGGTGGGCGATTTGCTCATGACAAGGGTGCTGTCGCCCTTCGAGACCGCAGCGGAGACGGCGGTTGCCTTATGCTCCACCTTCACTGTGAGCGGGGACGTAAAGTGCTCTAGTGGGTACTCAGACGGCTCCTCGTGGAAGACGGTGTCCATCACCAACGCGTCAACCCGAACTAGATCCCGCCACTGCTCTGTCCTGGTGCGTGCGGAGAAGAGGCGACTGTCAAGTGAGCCGACGACATACTTCGCAGGCACGCCGCAGTCCGCCGCTCCGACAACGGTGTCAGCGGGGTCCTCGGGGCATTCGCCGTGGTTGCTCAGAAGTATCAGCACACACTCGCGGTAAAGAGCGTAGTCAGCGCTGGTGCGAAAAACGCGAAGCCAAAGCTTCGCGTGTGGCTCGCCCATTGTAGCACCCTGCGCTGCATCGCCTGAACCCGCGGTAGCCTCAGCACTGCAGGAGCCATACAGCCCTGCACGGTGCATGAGTCGCTGTCGCGCCTCCACATAGAGCCGGCGCACAAACAGCTCGATCCGCCGCCAGCCTTGGCGCTTGATGTAGGGCAGCAGGCGCTCCGCCACGATGTTGGCCGTCACGTTGGGGTGGTCCATGAGGAAGGTCATAGCGAGTTGGGTGTAGAGCTGGAATTCGCGGCGCCGCTGCTCTCCGATGCGCAGGGTGAGGGCCGCCATCGCAGTCAGCACCCGCCACAGCCGCAACGCCTTCTCCGGCGATGACAGCTCCTCGATGCTGGCAAACGAAGACGGCGCCGCGGCAGCCGATACGGTAGCATTGTCCCTAGAAGGACTTGGCGAAGCTTGCTCGCCCAACGACACGATGTTGCTGTGAGAAGCTAGGCAGCTGAAATGGCTGTAGCCTAGATCGCGCGCTATGGCCACCAGTGCATCTCTGGCATGCTCTAGTAGAGCCGCTGCCTCCGCGCAGCTGCGGCGCAGGTGCCGTTGATGGCTCTGCATGGATCGAATCACCTGCGCACTTCCAGCATCGACTGCTCCACGGATGGCTTGCAGACTGCCCTGCAGTTCCTCCGGCTCCATGTGCTCGGAAAGCAAACCTGTAGAAGTGGCGAGATCGACCAGGTAGACGGCCGACACCTGCACTGTGTCCTCGCAGCACCTCAGTAGGTAGTTAAGCTCTCTGTCGCACATCATGGTATCCGCATCCGCGTCGTCCTCCAGCGCAATGCCGGGATGAGAGGTCAATGTGGTAGCATGTACAGAGCCAGCGGTGAAGCCGCTCGAACTCCCATCTGCCGACCCCCTTCGCACCGCGCTACGTTCGCCGTCGGGATGCCCAGAGAAGAGCCCAGGAACGACAATGCAGAAGTGGCCGGAGGCGTTGGCGGGGGCGGCGGCAGAGGACGGGCTCGTGATGGAGCGGCGGACGCCGCTGCCTCTGCTGTCGAGACGTGCGAGCGGGTCAAGCTGCGCGGTTCCACTACTCCGCACAAACGCTCTTTCGGGAACGTTTGCGGTGACGGCTGTAGTGGGAACGATAGAGGAGGAGGGCCGCGGTGACGCTTCTGACGCACGTTCTCTGTCCTCGTCGTTGTTCACGTCTGAAGCCACGGAAACCATGCCACTCTCGTTCCCGCTACGGTGCACCGACGGCGAAAGCTTCGTGAGAGGCAGCGATATGGAGGACGCTAGACACGTGCTGTTCTGCTCCTCTGCGGTGGCGCCGTTGAGGGAGGTGGCACCCACGCGTCGCGGACGGCAGAGTCCGCTTGTCGGCCACCACATACGAAGCCCAGACAAGTAGCACTGCAGCAGGAAGAGCTGCTGATACGTCGCGGAGTGCAAGGGGACCGCGCCACACGTGCTGCCCACCGCCGATCCTGGCGATGGTGGCACCGCGGGCTTGTCCGTGACATCCTCAGTGGGCAGCTCGTCGAACTTCTCGCGCGTGACCTGCATGAACGTGTGATAGCGCGCCATCGCCGCTGCGGTGTCGCCGAGCAGCAACGAGCATGTCATCTCTGCTGACGCGACGACCAGGAGACCTTCAAGCAGCTCTGCCCCCGTGTCCAACCCTCTCGGGTAGCCAGACTTACTCTGTGCCCAACCAGTGAGCCTGTGCGCCTCGAACAAGTTTGGCACCTGCCCCAGTCGCTGCAGCGTCGCCACCGAAGCGCGTACAAAGCCGTAGTCTTCTGAGCTGTTGTAGTACTCAAGGAAAAGATGCACCAGCACTGCACGAGCGTTGAGCACGAGACCGTACTGCAGGTAGTGTACAGCGAGGTCGTAGCCGCGTCGCCAAAACTCCTGTATGCTCCAATACTTCGGCGTCGCTGCTAGTGGCGCCGAGACGGCACCAACTGGCAGTTTCTGCGGAGACATGGGCGGTGATGCGCCAGCGTCGGTGCTCAGTACCTTTCCCGCCTCACTGGCCAGTGACGCCACTTCTGTGCTTGCCTTCGCAGCTGCCGACGTCTTCGGCTTCGTGAAAGGGTCCTGCGGGGACAGTCGCTTCTGCGCTGCGCATTCCTCGAGCGCCTGATGTAGCCGCGCGCCGTGTGTGATGACGGCGGAGTGCAGCCGCTCGAGGATACGCATCGGCGTCTCGTTCGGCATGTAGGTGCACATCTGCTGCGGCAGGAACTTTGCATCGCAGAGCTCCTTGTAGTACTTGCGCAGTTGCCTAACAGCAGCGTTTACCCTGGTCTGATTAACCGCCGGTGCGGGTGATGTTGAGCCATCTGCGGAGCGCGCAGGTGCGTTTTCTGTGGGGGCTGGTGACCCCGACTTGGCAACTGTCGTCTGCCCACTGCTCTCATGTACCTCTGCGAAACGGGAGGCTTCCTCGGCAGCGGCAATGAGGTCGCTATGCACGAGCAACACCAAGAAGCCGTCGCCTTCGCCCTTGCGCGTCAGGGCGGCGCGCCAATCCAGCGCGATCTGCGCTAGCGCTGTTGGCCTCGACTCCGACTCATCGACTGCGTAGAACAGAAGATGCAGCACTGAGGTGCCCCTCACCACGGTGGCGATGTCGGTGGTCTTGGCAAGCTGAAGACGCACGCGGCTCCCTGGCAGGTACGGGCCGGTGTGCAGCGTGGTGGTGGTCGGCGACGCAGCGCTGCTCACCGGAGCAGACGCTATAGTGTCCTTCTGATGAGCAGCTTCGTACGTCTTCGTGCCCATCGGCACTTTCGCCTGCATTGTGAACCCGAAAACGCGTTCCACAGGTACCCACGGCATGAGTCGGCGCTGCAAGTCGCGCAGACACCGCTCCACGATCGCCGGCGTGGCGAGGGGCTGATGCTGGCCATCTGTGTGCCGCACAAGACACGTGATGAGAGCTGGCGGAAGATCAAAGTGTGTGTCTACGCGATTGTCGGAGCAGATGGCTGTGGAGGACGACGAGGCAGTGCGCGTCGATTGGGGCTCAGCCACATTCCTGGCCACTGCTGCAGGTACCGTTGACGCCGTGTCGTGTGCAGTCGGACATTGAAGGTGGCAAAATGCTTTATCTCCATTCCACGTTGGTACATCGGTGTTGCTCGGGTTGGGTGGTGACGTCCTTGCGGTGTGCAGACCTAGGTTTCTGTGCGGCAGCGGTGCGTATCCAGGGAACATCCGGCCCCCCAAGCTGGAAGCTATGCTTACCACAACCGCTGTCTGAGTGTGGGTGTCAGTTTGTGTCTGCGTCTGTGGTGAGGCGAAGCGGTAGTAAGTGCGAAGGGTGATGGTGGGGGTAGTGCTGGAGGAACAGGTGGGAGTAGCGCAGAGAGAGAGAGAGAGAAAGTCGAGTATGTGTGGGGAGGGGAGGGGGGAGAGTGCAAACCGTCGATGCGTACGGGTGTGCTGGCCTGTGACGGTGCACCCGTGCCCCAAACCACACCAGTCAATGTAAAGAAGAGAAGTGCGTGTGCGTGTGTGTGTGTGTGTGGGGAGGGGGGAGGGAGGAGGGAGGCGGACTGCGAGTTGGTTATCGCGTTGTGCGCGGTAGAGGAGAAGTTGGAGGGAGAGTCGAGTAGTCACTTGAGGAGAGGCTGGCAAGTGGTACGCCGCTGAGAGGGGCGTTTCATCACCTACAAGAGAGCCCGTGCCGCCGCATACTCACTGCACATGCTCGGCCAGGGAAAAGGCAAGTTAGGGGGTGGGTGGGGGAGCACAGCAGGAGGCCCCGCCCCTTTCAGGAAGGCAAAGGGGCATTTGTCCACAGGGTGGTCACTGGATGTGTGGTGGTGAAGGGGGGGGAGGGAGGGACAGGAGGAGCAGGCCGCGTAGTCCTCGTAGCTTCTCTCCCTTCCTCGAAGACAAGCAACAAAAATGAAACAGAAGACACGCGAGCCTGCACATGCGCCTCTTGGCGTCTGTGCGGGTTTCCTCTCTTCCCCTTCTCTTTCCGTCTTGCTGTGCCTTGAGCTGTGTTCGAACCCATCCCCCCCTTAGCACGAGGAGAAGATGCACGGCGAGAGGGAGGGAGGCACAGCCCATCGTGCAGATCAATACAGAACACGAAGAGAGAGAGAGAGAGCACCCCTTCGCCTACAATACGCCACCTTCAACCTCCGCCCCTGCCCCTTCGCACGCCCCACCGATGACGTGGACACCGACTTCTACAGTGCTTGTGCTGTACCCATCCCCCGTGATTTCTTACAGGGTGCTAAATCTTCACGGTGGTCTCGGTAAGGTAGGTGCCATTTTCTGGATCCTGTCGGTGCAACGAGCACAGCTCCAGCTCCGGTATCTCGAACAACTGCCTGCCATCTTCGCCCGCGCCAATGGCTGCGTCCGGAAAGGCCTCTATGATGGACTGCGCATCAAAAGTCCGACGTGCTGCACGCCCCTTGCACCACTTCTTGTTCATGATCGTCACGTGCAGCACCCGGCGCGACTTCTCCGCCTCTTCAGGGTTGTGGATGAGCTCAGCTAAGCTTTCATGCAGAACGCGCTGCAGCTGCTGCACTGTGGCGAGCCCGGCTGTGTCGTCGATGCCCATGTACACGACGCTCGCTTTCTCTGAGTGGTAAAGCGCATTCTGTCGACCTGCTCTCATCACCTGCAGCCCGCCCCCGAGCCGCACGAGCGGATGGCGGTGCGTCGGAGCGAGAGACGGAGCTCCGCTCAGCGCATACGTTGTGTCCTTGGACGCCGCCCACTTCTCTTTCATCGTTGCCCAGGCAGAGACGAAAGGGCCATGCAGCAGCTCCTTAGCGAATTCAACATCCTCACGGCGTGGAAGCCTCAGCAGGAGTAGCGTCATGTGCAGCTTGACGGTGCGTGCCACTAGCTCAGAGGCGGCCGTGGGCTTCGAAAAGGATGAGGCAGTTGTTTCCTCAGGGTCAGTTGCTCCACCCACCGCCGCCGCGCTCTCCTGTTGGGTCAACTCGTACTTGGAGGCGACAAAGCTACGCAAGTCCTCTAGGACGCTCGTCGCATTCGCCACCACCGCGGGCAGCTTCCCAATGGGAAGGGACACAAAGTGCGTGAAGCCTCTATCGACTCTCTCCGCACCCGGTGGGCGGAACTGCGCATCCTGCGCCGGGCTTCGCACATCTTCCTCGTCATCATCACTGCTGTCTCCTTCTTCACCTGGGCTGCAGGGTCCGCCAGTTGCGCGGTCACTGCAGTTAGGCTCGTCGTCCCAGGACATGTCCTCGTCGCCTTTTTCTACGGCCAGTTCCGCTATCGCCGGATTAGCACTCGTTGCGCTGCGGTGCGACGCCGCCGCGCGAGGCTTCGCAGCGGGTATGTGCGACTCCGTGAAGACACGGTAGGTTCGCTTTGTGAGGGAGGTCTGCATGAGGCGAACGCCAGCATCCTTGCAGGTGCCCGGACGCTGCACGAACGAACGTGGTCCTGCCACCTTTTCGGTCTTGGCGGGACCGCCGGCATGACGAGGGCGGGAGGTGGCGGAGTTGTTGCTGTACCCCGGCTCTGGAGAGAGACAGTATGCACACACGTGGCGTATGTCGTTGCTTTGCTTGCCACACGCAGTGCACTTCCACTCGCGTTTCGGTGGCCGGGTGAGGGCGATGCGGCGTCCATGCAAACCGCGGGAGTCGCCGTACACCTTGACGAGTTGCTCACGCGTGGCGGCGTCGACCCTCTTCTCTGCCTGTACCACTGCTACATCCTCCTTCGTCATTGGCTGCGCCGAGGACGGCGGCATGATGAGCTGCGCCATGATGCAGCCGCAACCAGTCAAGTGCTCACGCGCGTATGAGTGTCTCCTCTCGCCGTGCTTATGGGCGTGTGTGTTTTGACGAGCGTAGAGGTGATTAGCGTTAGAGGTCGAGCGACTGAGGGCGCACAAGCATGACCTGCGTTCACACGGTATGGACACACGAGCCCATACACCGAGAGAGAGAACAAGAGGCAGAGGGGCAGTCAAGTACGAGGAGAGGGTCGTGGCGGCGGAGAGCAATGATACCTCATTGGCACGGACTCTTTCCTCTGTTCATTGGCCAGTTTTGCTTCATGGGTGTTAGTATGGCTGAAGGGGCCAACTTCGGATAAGACGGAGAGGGGGCAGAGGTGAAAAACTAGAGAAGTGCGTCTGTTGAGCACGCCTCGACGATCACACAAGCGCAGAGAAGTACCGCCGCTGTCCAAGATCAGGAATTCGTTTCCCGTACGCTCCCTGCTGCTGCATTATCTGCATCCCCACCCCTCATGCCACACGAGGGTGAGCGAGAGGCCGAGAGGATGGGCTGCAAGAAGCCGAAGCAGCACCGCTTTCTGCTGCCCTTAACCACCGCCAACTTTCCCCGTCCCCGCACTTTGCCAGCACGCTGTTATTGCGATCTATCGCTGTCGACATCGACGGCGTGCGCAGGGGAGCTACCGGGGCGGTAGAGCGCGTACGGTTGACGCGCAAGACTCGAGGAAATGAGCTCGGCGTTTGATACTGAAGGGATGGCGGCACCAGTGTGCGCTTTGTGCCTGTGAGGCTGGGCGGGGACATCGCCTGAGTCTTCATCAGAATCCAGCAGCAGCACTGCCGTCTGCGTTGTACTGTGTGCGGTGTAGGCATCTCTGCCGTGATACTGTCCCTGGCTAACCTGGTAGGGATCTGTTCCGCCGATGAGTTGCACAGGCGACGGCGCAAAGCGCTCACCATTGTCCTCAGGCCGTAGAGTGGCGGCTGCGTGGCGCCGGTCATCACCGTTGCTGATGGAGTCTCTCGGATTCGCGCCATCCCTCCTTGATTGTACGCGGCCGGTGATGGGGTCCACGTGCAGACCCATCGCGGTGAGAAGGCGCGCCAACTGAGGGTCTGTCCCAGCCCTTGACCGGATGATGTCATCCACCATACTCATGAGCGTCTTTGATTGAACTTGCAGCTGGGCCGCCTCATCAATCCGCTGCTGCCGTCGTTGCTGCTGCTCCTCCGAGCGCCGCTTCTCGGCGTCGTTGTCATTGGCCGTGTCAAACAACCGGTTGCGGCAGTAGTCATGGTAGAATGCTTCCTCAGCAGCGCCGTACTGGTCGTTCATGTCGTGCTCAAGAAACATCTCGTACCGCTGCGCGTAGAGCAATTCCGCCTGCGCGACAGCGAGCATTGGGTCCTCGCGCAACACTTCCTGCGTCGACAGCGTCTGCGCGCGCGTCGCAGAGAGCGGCTTCTCCAGCACCTTCGCAGCCTTTGTGAGGAGGGAGAAGAGCTCGCGGAGGTGCATACCAGACAGCCCATCGCGCTTGACGGACGACTCCTCGACCACGGTCTTGAATAGCCACTCCTTTGCAAGCTTCTGCGCGAAGATGCTGTACTCCAGCGTCGGGTAGCACATGAGCCGGTAAACATACACAGGACGGGTCTGCCCATATCGGTACGCGCGACCAATCGCCTGCTGGTCGTCAGCTGGGTTGAAGCTCGTATCAACAAGGATGACGCGCGTGGCGGCGGTGACGGTGATGCCGACGCCGCCGGCCTTCATGCTCAACAGGAAAAGATCTGGGCCGTCGGGCCGGTCAAAATTGTCGAGCATCGCCGCTCGCTGCGCTGCGCTGTGGCTACCATCCAGGCGGCAATAGCGGATCGGCCGGGGCGACTTTGGGTACTGTTGCTGCTGTGACCCCAACACCGGCCCGCACCACTCGATGTTCACCTTCGCAATCATGCGCTCTAGGAACGTGAGAAGCTGCGTGGAAAGACTGAACAAGAGAACCTTCTCATCCCGCGCCATGGCAGCCACGACCAGCTTAATGGCGACCAGCAGCTTCACACCATCCTCCAGGAGTGGGGTGTAGTTCGGCGAGGGCGGCACACACAGCTCTTCGTAGGTGAGCGAGGTAGCGGGGTAGACGCTAGAGAAGGACTGGTGTGTTGCACGGGCAAACACGCGTTCCTCGTCACCGCCGTCGTTTCTGCTGGAGCTGGAAGTCGAATCCGCATCCGAGTCAGTGATTACGACTGCCTCTTGCTCCCCGACGCGAGTATTGTCCTTGTGATCACCTACAGCATGCTCGGCCATGCCGTCCATCCGCTTCTCCGCCTCTTGACGCTGGCGCCGATGCTGCTGCGGAGGACGCCAATCGCGTCCCGTCGTAGTGACAGCCCAATCGTCGCCACTGCCGTTGCTGCTGCGCTTGGCGCCTGCGATGTGGCGGCTGCGCGCATCGCGCTGGACGCCACGCCCGCCACGACCGCTTGCTCCCCCACCTCGCGCTGAGGATGTTGTGGGGCTGTGCTCCGCCTCCCGGAACCGGTCGGACATTTGATACAGTAACTGCGGGTGCGCTGCAATTTTGCCCGAGCAGGACACGGCTGGCAGGAACTGCACCTTTTCGCTGCCGTCGTGCTGGACAATCTGAATGAAGCGCAGGTACAACTCCTTCTGCAGAGGCGACGGAGGCACGACGACGATGTACTCGTGCAATGGTGGCAGCTCCGAGCGCAGAGGGGTGCTATCAACACGCTGCACAAAGTGGCGCACCTCGTTGATCAGCGTGAAGGTCTTCTTGCGCGCAACGTCCACCACCTCCACCGAGGCGCGCGTGTTTGCCGAGGCCTCGATTGGATGAATGAAGTACTCCTGGAAGCGCTTGCGGCTGAAGTACCTGTGGACGCAAAAGTCAATCATGGCCCAGTACTCCTGCAGGTGGTTCTGAAGCGGTGTGCCCGTAAGGAGAAGGCGGCGCAGCGGGTGGAGGCCGCGGAGTGCCGTGACGACGTGCAGGTTCACAGACTTCAACCGGTGGGCCTCATCACACACAACGAGCTCAGTGAACGGGTCGGCAGTACCGCCGAAGGTGACACCGCCTTCGTCGTTGCGGTGCTGCTGCTGCGACGACATCGTTGCTGTGCGGTTCACCAAATGAAAGGCGTGCGCCGTTGGCTGAGCAGTGCCGTTTCTGCCGGCATCTCCGTCGACACCTGCGTCGCTGTCGTCAACGCACGGATGCGGTCGCTGCATGCTGTCAGCCTCCACAAGCCGCAGGAGACGCACGAGGGCTTCGTAACCGATCAGCAGCACGCCACCGTCGCGGCGCCACGCATGAAAAACATCGACTCGCTGGCGCGCTGGTAGACCTTCGTGGATGGAGATTGGGTGCAAGCGGTGCTCTTCTGGGAAGCAGGCCGACCACGTGCGAAACTCTCGCTTCCAACCGGACTGTGTCGACTTGGGGACCACGATGAGCGCGCGTGCTCTGCGCTGCGACAACGATGAGGACGACGACGCGGCTGTCGCGCCTATCGAGGCAGCAGTGAGGTCATTCAAGCCGCTACATCGTCTCGATGGTGACGAGATCCTTTCATGGTACCGCGGGAAGGAGACCATGAAGAGATGCAAAAACACGATCACTTGCGCTGTCTTTCCCAGCCCCATCGTGTGTGCGAGAATGCACCCCACGGCAGGCACCTGTCCCACTGGTCCCTCCGCCAGCACACTCCACAGAAACCGAATACCTTCAACTTGGTGTGGGCGCAGCGTGTGAGGAGCACACAAAGTAGTGGCGGTAGGAGCAACAGCACAGTTGCGCAGCAGCGCCGAGGGTAGCAGAACATCCCACTGGTTGTAGCCGCAGACTGCACAGTCCCAGTTGCTCACATTCACGAGTCGCCTGCACCGGTCACGCGCTAGTAACTCCTCCCTTGTTGGCTGCGAAGTGGAGGGGGCGCATCCTTCCTTAGGGGCCACACCAAACAGCGCGGTTTCGACAGACTTGAAGCGTCTTGCATGAGCGTCTTTGCGAGCGAAGAAGCGCTCCAGCTCCTCCCGCACGTCCGCGGAGGTCATGCTGCGCAGCTCAGCCAGGGTGCGAGGCGGCGGCGTCAACTGCGTCGCTGGCATCGCACACGGGGATCCTCCGGCGTAAGGGACTGCCTCCTCGTCTTCCTGATCCGCACCAGGCTTCGCCCCGGGAGTATTGCGCTGTGCAGCAACGGTTCCCTTCAACCCTAACTCGGCATCACTTTTTATCTTAACAGAAGTCCCGTCACTGACGCCGTTGGTGAGCGTGGCCGAAGGAGAGTGCTGCTGCTGCGGTGCCAAACGCGGCTTTGGTGATGCACGCTCGAAAAGGACGTCCTCCATCGTCGGTGAGGTCGGGGTGGCGTCGTATGGACTTCGCCAACATTCCCCATACATGCCGGTTGTCATGAGGTGGCTCCCTTGAGGAGAAGCATCGTCAGCCGAGGAACGCCGTGCACCACGAGTGACGCCGGTACTTCGACGACTGTCATCCCCGTCGTCACTGGAGGACGAGGAGGCGATGAAGAACACCTCTTCACTACCATTAGCCATATGCGATTGTGTGTGCACGTCGGTTTCCAATGATTTTGATAGCGTAGGTGCAAACACCTCTGTTCCTTCGCCAGTGTAAGTGTGCGTGGGGGGGGGGGGAGAGACGAGAGAGGGATTTGCACCGAGGCCATGAGCGAGTCTGCATATTTGTCTGAGTCCACACCACTCCTGACGTGTGCGCCATCGCGCTGCCTAACCCGGAGTCCATACCGGCAGGCATCGAGTGCGTCCTTCATAAAAGGGCCTGGATGTGCTTACTCACGCTGCGTTTGTGCAAAGACAAGAGCACAGAGTCGCCCGTTCTTTCGGCTTCGGGTCCCCCCCGGTGGAGACATGAGGGGGGGAGGTGGCCGGGGCTTGATCTGAATATACTGACAATGGAAATGGAAAGAGAGAGGGGGTGGGGGGGATGAGGATGAGGATGCCGGGGCCCCTCTGAAAGGAATAAAACACGAGTAATTTAGGCAGGCGGAGTAAAGGTCTCGCTGTAGCTCTACAAGAAGAAAACACGTCCGTTCCCGCGATCACGACACACCGTCGATGCCCCGAGGAAAGAGGGATAAGGTGCGAAGTATTCCGCGGCGACTGGTGCTCGCACTTGCTGGCTGAGAACGGAGAGGGGGAGAGAGCGAGAGTTCGCCATCAGCCTGCGCTGTGCAAGACACGCCTTTGCCGTAGCCGGTACGTTCGTCCATGGCCGCTCGTTGCGCCCCGTGCGGAGACAGACGACCGGACGGGTACGCATGACAAAGGAGGGCACGCGCAGGTAAAGGCGATCCACACATGAAATACCTCGATCGCAACACTGCACCAGCCCAGTCACATCAGCCTCAAAAGACACACACACACACACACGCACAGGCCGTCAGCATGAGTTGAATGTCACGGTGAGTCCGTAGCGCACAGAGTGGTACTGAGGGCGCGCGTGGTCGACCCCTGAAAGCGCAGTCGCCACCTCTACTAGCAGTTCCACGCAGTGGAGAGGAGCTAGCATGGGCGATGGTGAAGGCATACACGCTTGTGCCGCGGATGTTTCGCACAGAGTGAGGTGCAGTTCCTGCAGGCGGATCGGTGGAGTAGTGTTGCCCATGGTGAGGAGTGAAGGGGGGACATGCGGTGGCAAGGGGCTCGCCTCTGTAGCACAGGCGCCATCGCTGCCCTTCAGCACAGCCGCGACGGCGGCAGCTCGCTCCACCGGAGAGCACTGAGGAGCCAGCGCCAGTGGGAGCTTTACAGCAGGCACTGACGGCGAAGAAAGGTGCACTGTCACACAGGGGGTGCTGTCAGAGGAGGGCGAGGACGGAGGACGTGCGTGTTGGGCGTCAATGAAGCACGTCGGCGCTAACACAGTCCGCGCCACCTCAAGTTTTGTTAGATAGATGTCATGCATCATGCGCAGGTTCACCAAGCGGAGCTGCCGCTCACACGGGCGTGCGCTGCTGCCACCATTTCGTACGTACTCGAGGAAAGGCAGGCAAGACACTGCGGCAAAGTCGGTACCATCCAGAAATAACGGCACCGGTAGCACCGACAGAGCCTTTTGCCGGAGTCCCTGCTGCGGCTGTGGGTGCCGTGACGTCGTTGCGTGCATCGAGTCTTGTGATGCGCCGTCTTTGGGGTGTTCGATGGCCCCGTCGCTGTCTTCATCTTCCTCGTCCTCTCCGTCCGAGTCGAAGCCGCCGTCTCCGTGGTTGCGCTGCATCCCTACAGCAGGGGTGCTTCCAGCACTGTTCTGCTGCTCCAGATCGCTGCGGTGCTTCCGCTTGTGTTGCTCTACCTGTGCCGTGCGCTGGTCGACCCAGTGCTGGCACACCTGTCTTATTTCATCGTCCAGCAAGGCAGACCGGTCGAGGAGGACAAGGCGTGTGCACGGACACACCTGCTTCGTTGCGGATGATTGTCCTGCAGCGGACGCCTGAGGCAGTCGCCACACAAGCGCAGTGAGGAGTTCCTTGCGGACCCGAGGGATGTAGTATGCCGGGAGGCCAAGCGGTCGGTCTTGCTCGCGCAGCAGTACGGAGTGCAGGTACGCTGACGTTGGCGTGTGCATGAGGGCGGAGGTGCTGGTCATTGCTGCTGCTGCTGCTTTGCGTTCTTGGGCCACGACTGCCGCTGGCTGGTAGCGCTGCATCCACGCCCGCATGGTTTGATCTCGAGTGTCCACAGTCTCCACAGGCAGTCCCAGATAGCATTGCTGAGTACGTGCAATCAAGTCGACCTCGACATCCTCTTTAACGCTTCTGGCGGTGTTCGAGGCTGATGTGGTCAGTCGATATCCAGGAGGCAACTTACTGAGTGGTGTCATGTCGTGCTCCTCTTCCTCCCTCGCTGCCTGCAGCTGAGCTGCAGCTTCACGAGCCAAGTCCACCACCCGCATAGTCTGCGGTGCGACTTGGCTCATACCTTGGAGAAGCGACACTGCGCGTGCAGCTTCCCGGCGCTGCCGCTCTTGGTTTTGCAGTTGCTCCAGGGCGAGGGCAGGGTGGAGGTGGATGATGGTATCTGTCGCGATCTTGTTGCTGAGCTGCTGCTCTCCCTCGACAGACTGCTGCTGCGGCGGTGGCGAATGCGATGGAGGGCTGACGTTTTGGTTGTGAATGTGCAAGCTGCGCAGGAGGCGAAATGCGTCCCACGCGGCTTGCGAGATGGTTGGCTGCTGCTGCTGTAGACTCACATCATCCTCCAGGTCGGGTTTGGCGCCCAGTAGCCCCGTGAGGCCAGCGCGGAGAGCGGTATTGACGCTTCGTTGCGCCGCCCGATGCTCTCGTAGCGCCTCTGCCTTCTCATCCCCCATTACCGCATTCAAATATGCGAGGAGCTGCTCCATCGTAGGGAAGGCTCGGTAGCTGTGCCACTGACAGCACGCACACACGGTGTAGTACTGCATGTCAGAGGTGAGTCGTATGTCAAGTGAGCTCACAGACTGCATGCTGCTGAGCAGGGTGGCCGCGTTGAGAGACGGCGACAGCGATGCCGCTGCTGACTTGCTCGTGCTCACGTCACTGACTGTCGCTGTTTCGGAGGATGGCAAACTACCATGCCCACCGCAGCGGGGGCACAGGAAACAGCGACGACAGCGCGTGCTGATGTACAGTGACCGCCAGCGCATTTCTTCTCTTCGCTCACTGCGCCGTCGGTGCTGCTCTAGCCTTGCCTGCAGGGCCGGTGAGGGCGCTTTCAGTCGCATGCTGCGCGCCAACGCAGCGCGGACATCAGCAGCGGCAGGGGCGCCACCTGTGGTTGGCGATTTGGATCGCCGCGGCCGCCGCCAGTACAGCTGCTCCACTTCGAGTGTGCCACAAGATGGACACCGCCACGCGAGGGGCACCGTCTCCACTGCAGGACTGATCGTGGTGCCTGCTGCCGTTGCCACTGCAGGCAGAGATGACGACGGGTGTGCATCACTGGCCGACGGCCCGACGAGCAGCCACGGAGAGACGAGCGCCGCTGTCGGCAGCGGCGTTACATCGGTGGAAGCGGTTTCTGTGGTGGAGGTCGTTGGGAGGACGTAGGCGTCTGTGTAGTCGATGCGAGAGGTAAAGGCTGTGTCGGAGAGATGAATCGCGATATCGCAGGCGCGCTCTGCGGGGGAGTGCAGGACAGCCATCACGCGAGTTGAAGGATGGGGGAGGAGGAGCAACGAAGGAAGGCGAGATGACACTGCCGTTCTTTTTTCTCTCTGCGATGTTTGTATCGTTCCCGACCTTTCAAACCAGTGCGCTTGCGTGTGCGCGTTCATAGCGAAGAGAGGGGGAGGAGTGGTGAGCGAAGGAGGCGTCATCTGAGGAGTGTGGTGTGTCATCTCATGGATGGGGACTGCCTACCTACCCCCGATCAGTGTGTCCCTGCTGCTCTTGAGTGGATGAGTGGGTTAGGGGCCGACAGCGGCACCTACAGGATCCACAGCGCACCCCATATTGCACAAGCACACAGCGGTGTGTTTTCTTTGAGGGAGGAGAGACCGACAGCGATGCAGTAATACAGCTGACCCGCTCCCTTCTCTATGCACATGCATAGTGATGCTGCAGGTACGGCGGACACGGTTGTGGGTGGAGAACAGGGTGAGAGAGAGAGAGAGAGGCAGCCCGAGGGAGGGGAGGGGGGGAGGCGTAGTCCTCTTTATTTCGCCTACTTTGCACTTATCACTTTCTCGCACCCACCGTAGAAGGGCGCTCTAGTCGAGCACAGAATGGCCGTCTACCGTTGTGTAGCTGGCGATACATCACTTGAGAGCTACGGGAGGGGGACTCGTGGAAGGGCAATGGAAAAGAGGAGGCGTCAAGGGAATGGCCAAGAAGGTTGGGAAAAAGGGGAAGAGGGAAGTGACTGCCCGGACATTTACTCGGTTCCTGCCGTGCTGACTAGCCAGGGTCTGGGTGTCCATACACTCTACTCAGTGTACACTCACGTACGCCCGCAAGGGAAGGGCCTCAAGCACCAACGCCCCTTCCCCCATTTACTCCGCAACTGGCTACCACCGCCAACCGCTTCTTCCTTCACTCCTCTCTCTCTCCTGTGTGCACGCCCCCCTTTCACGGCTCCCCCTCCCCTCTTCATGCC
Source organism: Leishmania panamensis (assembly GCF_000755165.1). Classification (NCBI taxonomy): domain Eukaryota; phylum Euglenozoa; class Kinetoplastea; order Trypanosomatida; family Trypanosomatidae; genus Leishmania; species Leishmania panamensis. Next base: position 356,768 of record NC_025870.1, on the reverse strand, counting down.
CGTCTATCGTACATCGACATCAAAAACTAGGACGGCAGCAACAACAGAACAGAGGATGAAGCGACGTACTCCCCGGGCCGTACGTACACCCACACACACACACACGCACCTTTGCAGCGCACTATATATATATATTTAGCGGCGGCGGTCCGCCTCCTCTTTCTCCTCTGGGTCAACAGGCACGCCATCCAGCCGTGTCAACTTTGGCAGGCGCTGCAGCATCATGTAGCGGTATTCCTGATTACTTGCTGCACTGTTGCAGATGGGGTTATTGAGGAAGAGAACATCGACCAGCTCGGGGCACTGGTTCGCTAGACGGTCAATCTCTGTCCAGCTGTTGATGAGGTTGTTGCTCAGATACAGCACTCGAAGGCTCTTCAGCTTGTCTAGCCCGGTCAGCTTGTCAATTTTGTTATACGAGGCCCAGAGCTGCTCCAACTGCGGCAGGTCGAGCTGCTCGAGCTTGCGGATGCTGTTGCGGCCCAGAGACAACACCTTTAGGTTCTTGAGTTCCTTCAAGCCAGGGCCTATCTTCTCGATGGCGTTGGTGCTCAGCCCGAGATGCACACATTCCTTCAGCGTCGAGATCTCCTTGTCCATCTTGGCAATGGGGGGCAACATGCCAATGAGCAGCACCTTCGCCTCCTGTGCCGCGACAACTCGCGGTACGCTTTCCTGCGCCGCTTCCGGCACCCCTGCGAGCCGCCGTCGATACTCGCTCTCTTCGAAGCGCACAATGGCTTCCTTGATGCTTGTCGCCGACGCCATGGGCTTCAGGGAGAGACGAACAAGCAATGCTCTACCGATGAGACGACCAGCAGATCGTAGATGGGTAGTGGCCACAAAACGGTCTTGCAGGTGGGTGTGGTGGTGCTAAAGAGGTGATGGGTGTGATGCTTGCTCAGCTCTTTGTGGAGAGAGCAGCAGAGAGAGAGTCAACGTGCGTGCGCGTGCAGTCGTTATGAGCGATGACGGGATGACGGATGCAGCCGACCGCTCCCCCCCCCCCGAGTAGAACAAGCGAGCGACAAAAAAGGCGTGTGAGAGATTGATTGAAGGGGAGATGGAGAGCATAGGAAGGGGCCAAAGTATGAGTCTTCGTGATGATGGGTTCCGGCGGTCATAGCAGTTGAGGTGGGGAGCAGTGAAAGGTCGAGGCAGGGACTCGCTGTGCCCTCCCTCGCTTCTCCCATCACCATCCTCCTGTCGTCCCGCAGAGCTGCATCGCAGCCACGGGGATGATGCCATCTCTGCAGAAGCGAAAAACTGCACGCACCCCCTCCCTCCCCATAGCAGTTGACGCTTCCACGCTAAGCGCGTGTGCGTCGGCTCTGTAGGGGAATGCTGTGATGCAGCGCGCAGGAGAGCGAGAGGAGACGGTGGGGGCCATGCGCCTGCAGCAAAAGGAATGGGGTGGGGGGTGGGGTGGGAGCGATGAACAGAGAAAAGAAAGGGGACAATGGAGACTCGTGCCGCTAGAGAGAGAGAGAGAGGGAGGGAGGGAGGGAAGCAAAGGGCCCACTGAGAGAGGGTTTACTATCAAGTGGGGGCATCTACACGCGAGAGAGCGCGTGTGCGTTGCTGCACCGATAGGGAAAAAGACAGAGGGTGAGGAAAGAGGAGGAAAGGAGAGCAGAGAGGGAGGAGGAGTCTACGAGCCATCCGATGATGCACGCGCGCACAACGGCGCGATGCAGCAGGAGCGGAAGGGTGGGATGGGGTGAGCAGCGCTTGCACTTCGTTTTCCTTTTTTTTCCCTCTCGGTTCCTCATGAGCGCAGCCGCTACTTCCGTGCCCACAGTCGTACACGACTGATATAAGATCCATAGAAAAGCGCGCTAACATAGGTACACACGTCCATCCAAGTGCCCAGCAGCAGCCACTCCGACGATACGTGAGGCTTGATGTGTGTGTACTTGCATGTGTGTGGCTCCCTCCCCCTTCCCCCTTGTTCCACACTTCGCTGTCCCTCTGTATCTCCTTTCTTCTCTCTCCTGCCATTTGCCCTCTATTCAATGCCGACAATCACCTTTGCATTGAGCGTCTGCACCTTCCACGAGACGCGCAGGAGCGAGGGTCCGGTGCGGCTAACGACGCGCACCTCCGGCACCGGTGCGAGACTCCACTTGTGCTCTTCGCCTGCCGTCTGTGGATTTCGTGGGTGCCGCATCGTCGCGGCATGCGCGGCGGAGCGCACCATCTCCCGTATCTCTCGCCGCTGGTGGTGGTTCCATTCTCGCTCTTGGTGCCAATGATTGACAGCCACAGTTGCCTCGTTCTGCAGGTTGGGGTCCAATGGTAGCACTGGGAAGGAGGGAGAGTCCGCTGCTACCCTGACGACTCCCAGCGGCGAACCAGCCGCAGTAGGCGGCGACGACGCCGGTGCTGCTGGGGTGTTGCCCTGCACATGCGCAGCAGTCGTACCTTGGTCAGTTGGCGGAGGCTGCTCCGTGTCTATCCGTGTGATTAGCGGCGGTGAGAGTGCACCCAGAAGCGGGAGGAAGGCGTCGAGCGGGAGAAGGTGGTTCACTTTGCAGAAACCGATGTTCGGTGCAGGGTAGAAGCCGGTAAGCACCAACGAGCGGGAGTGCTGGGCGCCGAGGACAACGACGGAGGTGAAGGCCCCACCGATGGGGATGCGCACGTACCGTTGCCACGGCAGCTGGTTCGGGTTGCGGAAGCACCTCCATATCATCATGTCCGCCTCCTTGTCAGGCAAGACGGCGCCTTCATCGTTGCCACCGCTCCTCCTAAAGGCACCGCCGGCGTCTGCGTCAGTCACCAGCCGACTGACGCCGCCCAAGCACTCCACCCCTTTGCGGTGAAGATGCTTGGGTGGAGTGCGTGCGGTTGAGGTGGATTGCAGCGGCTCGTACGCTGTGCGGCGGCGACAACTGGGGCTACCTCTGCACCCACCGGCGGTGGTACTGGAGGCCGCTTCTGCTGTACCGCGCTCTGTACACGGCAGATCAGCCTGGATAACGGCATCGCTCCCCACAGCCGCAGCTGGCTCTGTTCGAGCACCTCTGTAGCCTTTGCGCGCTACACCCCGTGTTCCCACTGTCTCTCGCAACAGTCCACCTTTAGCCCCGTCCTCCGCTCTCGTTAATGTAGCAGCAGTTCGCCGCGGACGCGCTCCCGCAACGGTGGTGGTGGGAGTGGTGATGGGCGACTTTGCCTTGTCGAAACATTCCCCACCCGTACCCTCCTGCCTCTTCTTCTTCACCTTGTCAGCGACCGCGTTCGAAGGAAAAGAGGCATCGGGTGACCTCCTAGCGACTTTGTCGATGCTGCCCTGCGCCTCAGCGTCAGCGAGTGCACGTGTCTCCGCGGCGGTGCACAGCGGGATGTAGAGCATCGCTGTCTCCGGCGTATCGGCCTTGGCACAGCCGCCGAAGTAGCATAAGCACGGGCCAAGTATGGGTAGCTCGAGCACTGTCATGGCACCGAACGCGCGCGGCGAGGGCAAGCGCGGGCCTTGAGTCCACCACCGTCCCGTTCGGGGACAGAAGATCCACACAAACGACTCGGCCATGGGTTGGTCAGCTACGCTGATCGACCCAACGCGCGGCAGGCGCTGCGGGGTGTTCACCGCGCTGGTGCTCGCCGTTGAGGATGCAATGTCGCTACCTGCGCCATCGCCGACCCCGCCAGGCACGGGTAGCATGGGTGTGGTCGTCGCGCTGTTTACCGCCGAGTAGCTCACAGCAGTCTGCTCCGGTGCGATGCAGCTCTGATGGCCCCCGGCGAATAGAAAGACATCCCGGTGCACTGTGACCGCTGTGCCACAGACCTTCTCCGGCATTCGGTATTGAGTCGACACCGCCGATCGACGACCGGAGCCCATCCGCTCTGGAGGCTGCACTACCGAAAATGGCCATGTCATGCTGGATGCTGCCGCCTCTGAGGAGCAGGAGGTTATTCGGACGTGGTCGTTGCTGTCCTCATGAATGACCGTCTTACCTTGGCGCATCACCTTTGCGGCAGCCGCGGCATCCGATAGCATTGAAGTCTGCTGGCACCGCGGGTTTTGCTGCTGTTGTCGCTTGTAGAAGCACTGCGGTGGGTATGTCTGCGAGATCCACGTGCGCGTCTCCAGTTCCAGCACCTCGTACGTCTCCAGCACACCTACCTCCGCATTGTAGCCGCCAAACACAAAGATATAGCCCCTGTACGCCACAGCGCTCGCTGCCGCCCGCTTTTCGCTGAGTGCTGGCAGCACCCCCCAGTGCTTCGTCATTGGGTCATACTCGTACGCGCGGTCGAGAACGACGCCTTCGTACGTCTCTCCGCCAAACATGTAGATGCGGCGATCATAGGCGACGGTAGCTGCCTGAGACCACACCGGGTCTTCCGTCTGCTGCAGGCCAGGTGTGCGGACCTCGCCGTAAGCCATCCGCTCTCCCTCAATGGCCCACTGCACCGTCTCACGCGCGTAGCACCACGGCAGCGACTTGGTGTTCTGGGTGCGGATGTCGACCGTTAGGAAGGAGGAGGCTGGGACGACTTGGGCGCCGCCTGCGTCCTGCTGCTGAGTCTCCCGGCTGAGCGCGTTGGCACGACTACTCACGACTGGAATGAGCCCCCGCCGTGTGTCATCGGCTCCCAACGAAGCAGCAGTAGCAGGATTGCCTGATCCGGTGCTGGAGGATGACACAGCAGCCACGACTGCGGGCGGAGGCGAAGACGCACCTGCCTTGGACTCGATAACCACCCGCTTAAGTGCCCTCGGGAAGTAGAAGAGGCCGTGCACTGGGTCGAGGAGATGGATGCCGTGCATCTGACGCAGACGAGCGAAGAAATGCAGCGGATCCTCAACCACGTAGTCCTGCCAGATGCGGCAGACGCGCGTGAGAATAGCGGATATGGTGGAGTAGTCAAGGAAGGTAAAGATGTAGCGCAGTAGATCGCGTGGGAGGCCACCGAGGGTGTTGTAGTGCTGCGAGAGGAGACGAGCTAGAAAGGCGTTAGGGGAAAGGCGCAGCACTGACGATGCAGCGAGGATGCGCTGCTTGAGCGTCCTCGACAGCTCGAGCGAGGATGTCTCCGACATGTTGCGCGAGCCACTGATACGCGACTCCAGAGTGGGGGATAGAGAAGGAGAGTTAAGGTATGTAATGATGTGTGTGTGCGTGTGTGTGTGAAGTACACAGCGGTGCCGAGTACGAGGAAGCGAAGAAAAAGCCGAAGAGAGGAGCGGGCCGAATGCGCGTGGATGGAGAGAGAGCGGGAGAAAGAGAGGGGCCTTTATCAGGTGAGCAGCGAGTCGGGATGGAGGCGTTGCTGCGAGGATCATCTGTCACTTCCATGTCTGGCGACGAATGCGTGGTTCTGATGCGGGTGTCGACACCGATATCGACCTACCCACAGACAGACGAACTCCAACTCTCTCAGCCACGCAGTGCCTTGGTGATCTCCATATCGCTTTTCTTCGTGGGGAGTGGCGCTTTAAACGGGGTGGGGGTGGGTTGCAAATGTGTTTCCCTTTTCCCCTCGACCATATTTCATTCATCCCATTCATCGCCTTCTCCACGTGAGACAGAGCGGCGTGCGTATGTGGTGGATATGCACGCACGGTGGGTAAACCTGTTGCATGTGCGTCTCTCTGTGTGGCTCACGACGATTGTCAGCGGAGACTGGGAAGAGAGACTGTGAAGGCAATCAAGAGCGCAACCCCTCCCTCCCCTCCCCTCCCCCCCACACACACAGAAGTGAGGCGTAAGAGGGAGAGAGACTTCGCCCTTGTGTAGGGAGTGTAATCGTGTGTGTCTGTGCGTGTAGGCATCTGGGAGGAGCTCGCTGATTGAACAGAGCAATAGAGAGTGGGTGTGTGTCACGCGGGGGTGGGTGGGTGGGGGAGCCGTGGTGCCGAGTGAAAAGAAGTGTGCGTTACATCATCCGCAATGATGAATAGTTTTGTTGTGCACATGTGTGTCTGTGCGTGTGCTTGAAGGTGCTTTAACAGAAACGTGGTCGTCGATGTAGAGGTTAAATGGAGAAAACCGAAGAGGGAGATGAGGTGAAGGGGCATGCGTGCGAGCACGTGTGTCGCTGCGGGAAGAGGAGCGGTAGGGCAACGGCAAAGACGAGAAGTGCGCCTGGACCCCCCCCCCCCCCCCACACACACACGTACAGAGAATGAGAGGCAGACTCAAAGAGGACTGAAAAGGAATCAGCCGGAGAGGGAGGGAGAGGGGGGAGGAGCGCTGCAGAGGTGTACTCACGTTTGTATGGTAGCAGTTAGACACGCACACAATAGACTGATAACGGGCAGCAGTAGAGTTACGCCTATATATGGACATCAGAGAGGGAAGACGCGCATGGCTGAGAGGGCAAGCACTATACCACCGTAGTGAAAGTTGAGCCCCTTTCCCACCTCTTTCTCTTCCCCATCTCCTTTCCCTCCATGCAGGCCTACAATGTCACACGCCGTGAGCGAGCACGCTTGCCTGTACTGCGTTTCGCCGAGAGTGGCTTGGCAGCTTGCGTCGTCTTCACCTTCGCAGATCTGGACAATGGCGCAGTGGTCTCTGTGTCTGGAGCCGGCGGTGGTGCACCTGCTGCCGGCGCAAGGTCGTCGCCTCTGACGTTGGCGTGCGCTGCCGGAAAGGCGGTGTCACCAGAAGACGCCGTTATGAGTGTCTGTTTCTCCTGGGTTGAAGGTGGTCTGCCAGTGCCGCACCGATTACTTCCGTGCTGCGGAGGTAGGGATGGCTGCGGAGGCGTGCCATGCGCTGGGGTACATTGCAGATGAGACCTGCTGTGGCTGTCGACCCCTGGACGCTCATGGCCGTCTATGACGTTTGACTCTGCGTCACTCTCGTCGGAAAGGTAGCTCAGCTCCAGCGGAAGCTGCAGCGCCGCCCGAATGTCGCGGCGGCTGCCACCAAAGCTCGCCTTCGCCACTACCTCTTCTTCGGCAAGGTAGTAGTTGTCCGTCCACCTGTTCGCGGCTTCAAGCGCAATTGAGGAAGCACGGTCCAGCTGGTCCAGCAGCTCAGGCAGCACTTGTCGAGAGGAGATGTTCTTGTGCGCCGCAAGCAGCTGAGCTTTCTGCTGTGCAAGTTGCTGAAGGTGTGCAAGCTCCGAAAGCACGGCTGCCTCGCCGGCTGGCGCGTCTTCGCTGTCTTGATTGACGTTGCCACTGCCATCAAGAAAGCCCAGCCGCTCTTGTTCTTCAGCAAGAGATGCCATTGTACGATCATTTTCTGCGCGGAGCACGTCACGCCATTCGCGCAGCTGTGCATCAGGTGTCAACATGCACCAACGCTCTATCGTCTCTGCGGATACCTTCTGTAGCTGCGCCGCCGCGCCTCTGGCGGTCAAGCGCCGCAACAATTCCGTGCACGACGTAGGACACCCAGATGCTGCTGCGCTGCTTGCAGAGCTGCTACCCAGTCCGCGGTTTCTTCCAGGTTGCTGACTTGATTTGTTTTTCAGCTGTGTTGCTGTTGGTGGGAACTTCCAGAGCAGCGTACTCACACCGACGCGATCCTCCTCAATGCGCCCCTCAGCGACCAACAGCTGCACACACTCCTCAACGCTTTGGTAGATGACGGGTGTGTGCTTCGGGATCAGTTGCTGCAGCTCTTTCAGAGTGTAGGGCTTCGGGTGGGCCGCGATCCATCTCTCAACGAGGATGGCCTTCTCGTCTATGGAGAGACCCTTCTTGCCTTTCTTTCTAGCGCCGGCAGTGGTCGACATGATGTCGTGGTGGTCTGTGTCTTATTCCGAAGCAGCGCATTCCAGCCAGGGAGGATGCGGTGACGGCGCGCCAGGCAGCGGACGAGCAGAAGCGCCCCTGGAGCGAGAACGAAAGAGGGATGGAGTGAGGGAGGAGGGAGGAGGAGGGGAGGGGAGGAGCGAGGGCAGCGAGCTCGACAAAGCCAATGCACCTCAACTTCATCCCCTGTCGCTTCATTTGCTCCAGATGGATGTCTGTCACGCTCGTTTGTCCTCCCTCTCACAGGCATTTTATTTCAGCCCCTCCGATGCACACCACACACACAACCCAGTGAGACCATATTGTCATCACTACTGCAGGCTGAGATCTGTGCGTTCTCCGCATGCACGTGCACACACACGTACACACGCACACAGAGGCATACACACAGCTGTTGCTCACTTCAACTTCACTCGTGCTATTCTCCGCTTTTCATGAGCACATACATACATACATACCTATACACATGCGGATACCTATACACATGCGGATACCTATACACATGCGGATCCACGCACACGCACACACACAAATGTACATCTACGAACTTACGCGTGCGTGTTGAGGTTTACCCTCCGTTTCCAACTGTACATTGTGAAGTATTCAAACGCAGCAAAAAGAAAAATGCACAAATGGGGGCTGCGTCCCCCCAGCAGGAGCAACCATGACCACACCGTATGCAGGAGATTTTTCAGAGGAGGATAGCGAGAGACAGAGACTGTCATCCATATACATGCGTGAGGGAAGGGCAGAGGGCAAAAAGAGAATGGGGATGAATCTCCGATGATGGTCTATGGTGTCACCCCGCAGACAGACGCACACCTCGATGTACAAGTCCGAGCTCCGCTGCTTACTCTTATTCCTTAGCAAAGCCGCAAGTTGGCAAAGCGGTTCGCCGAGCTGACGGCTTGCGTGTACACGGACTCACCTGCAATGTCATGAAGAGTGAAAAGGAGCGAAGTCTGCAAGTCAGATGGTGGCGATGAAGCGGTCCTAGGCACAGCAATGGAGCTGCAAGTCACGGGGGGAGCGACAGGTAGCACCGCCGAATGTGCACTGTTGAAGTGCCTTGAGTCGGACTGTTTTCTGTGTCGCGATCTGAGTGGTTCAGTTGGTAGCGTGACAGGGTCGCCATGAGGCCCGGCAAAGGAGGAGCTGCGCTGCGCGGCGTCGCCACCACCTGTCAGAAAATAGGAGTCGGGTCCAAGGTGCTGCTGCTGGCCGTGCAGCCGCTGCTTTCGCCGCTGGCCCTCAAGGATGCAGCGGGCTTTCGCCTCCGCGGCGGTGCGTGGCGGCGGTGGGGCGGGAAGCTTGTTCTGAGCGGCAGCGATGTACGTGGGGCTGATACTCGTAATTCTGCTGCCACATCCGAAGACGAAGCAGGAGCCTCCTACAGCACTAGCTCTGCCTCCAGGCAGAGAGCTCAGATTCACTGGCAGTGACATATCTTTGTTTCCATTCGGCGTTAGCACGCGGTGTCGCCGCCGGATGCAGCAGCTGTTGCCGTCCATGTAGACGTCCATGGCGGCAAAGACCGCGTCAGGGACTCGGTGCAGCTGCTGCGCGTCCACCGACTGCTGCGCGACTGGTCCGGTGCCGATGCCTGGCCGACGGTCCATTTCGCAAAACGAAAGCGAAGACTGTGACGGCCTCAGAGAAGTGGCGGTGCCGAGAAGCACCGACGACGTCTTCAGCCCTGGTGAAGCCGTCAGAGACGGGAGTAGGGAGTAGAGCGATGCCATAGGTCGATGTTGCGGCGTTGTAGTGTTCCCGCTGGCGCCGATCTCAGCATTCTTGGCCTTTGCCTCACCCGAATCCGTCAGTGTTGTACTTGCAGACAGAGGCGGCAGCCGCAGCGCTGATTGGTTGGGGACGTGCTCTCCATTTCTCAGAGCAGATTGCTGAAGGGCATCAACCGACACAACTTTGAGCGCGTCTTGCTTGTTGCTGCTCAGAACCGAGGTTGCACCGCTGAGGGGCCCAGCTTGAGTGCGCAACGGTGGCGCCACGCGGTGCCTGACATCACTGTAGGAATGCAGCGGAGGGTAGGTGGTGTGGCAGTACTGATTCGGGATGAACTGCCCTTGTAGTCCTGGTGACGAGGACGCCTGGGCAGCACCTGGGGCGAGAGCCCCGATTGTCTCTGGTGTGATAGGCTGAAGCACCGACGACGGTTGTTGCGGTCGCGATGGTAGTGGTGCAGCGTGTGTGGGTTCGGCGAGAAGCGCATGCAGCTGACTATCGGTGACAATGAGATCTTTCCTTGAAGTGTTGAGAGGTGTACTCCCTTTGGCCTCGTGCTGATCCAGGTGCTGCGCCATGAGCTGTGTCACCATGTGATCGAGAGCCGAGTCGAGCGCCAGTGGATCTATGCGGTCAGACTGTTCCAGGAAGGCGTTCCGTACTGCCTCTTCGTTGCGCAGCGCGGCGCGAAACATGGGGTGTGAGTAGAGAGGGAAGTGGTGCACCCATGCTCTTTCGGTGCCGCTTCTCATGTACGGCCGTGCCACCACGGTGTAGGTTTCAACCAAGTCGTCCTGCTTCTTCATTGCTGGAGGCGTAAGGTGTGAGGGTGCTTGTGGGGGGGGGGGGGAGGGGTTCGAGAGAGAGAGAGAGGGATTAATTGGGAAGCGAAGATGGTGTACGGCGCGGATGGGGCGAGAGAGTGAGTTGTCGTGGGCCCCTCCAAATTCTTCTGGCTTGTGTTCCCACTGCAGTTTTGGTAATCGAAAGTGTGCGTTCTCTCCGTGAACTGAAGGAGGAGAGGCCCAACGCGAGCGGGTAAGGGGCTGTTTCTCCCCATAGACCCTCGTGCCTAGCTGCTACTCGGAGGCGGTGGCTTCAGTTACGACATGTGCGCACCCGATGAAAGGGTGGCAGGCGAATGTCCGTCTATGGGAAGTCAAAGCCGCCGTTAAATACGCTCACCCGAGTGAAAGAGAGCCACGGGAGGGGGGGGAGGGGAGGGGCGAGCCACAGCAATGCGGGAGTGCTGCGCCTCTCCCCCTTCCCGCCATTGTGCAGGGTGTACGACACGCAGGACTTCCTCTCACGCGCTCTCTCTCTTGTGTCCCCACAGCAGCTCGATCCACTGTACATGCCGTGCCGTATCACAGCGTGGACTTCCCTTTCAGTCTACTTGGTTGCTGGCCGCGGGTACCCGTAGCACCATCCACTCCGACAAAGGGACTACGCTTCCGCCCCACTCCGCCCCGCGGTGGCGCAGCCGAAAAGAGACGACCAGATGGCGCATCGCACCATGCAATACTGGTGCAGACAAGCGCACACTCTCATCTTAACTCAACCACTACGAAGCCGAGAGACACCTCTCTTCGATGGGAGGTGTGTGCCACAACTTCAGGCCTCCTCCAACACCTTCTTCCCCCTCTTTACTCACTGTCGGAGGTATCACTGCTGCTGCTGCTGCTGCTGCTGCTCGAAGAGGGTGCAGACGAGGAGGACGCCGAGGATAATGACGACATGCTCTCCTCACTCTCCGAGGAAGTCGCGCGCGCGCGCTTTTGCTTCGCGTTTGTTGTCGCCGGTGATGCCTTGGCTTTCACCCGCGTCGAGCTCTTCGGCGCCTTCTTTGCAATCGTTCTGGCAGCACCATCAGCCGGAGTGCTCTTCTTGGCCCGTGGCTTGCGTGTCGCGGCTGCCGTCGTAGAGATGGTGGCAGCGCCAGCAGCCACTTTGCCTTTCTTCTTCGTGACGGCAGCGCCATTGCCCGTGACGCTCACGACTGTTACACCGGCCATGGCTACCTTCCCAGCTTTGCGATTGCCACCGGCGCCGGTTCCCTGTCCGCCCTCTTCGTCTTCTTGTGTCTCCTCATCGCCGCGCTTTAGCGCACTCTTCGCGAAGCTGTCAAAGCGGTGCGTCTTGTTGAACTCACGTGTGAAGGCGGCCTTGACGGCGGTGATGATGTTCACCGGCGGCGCCATGGAGCTGGGCGACTGCATGTGCTTGTAGTGCGGCAGCGTTTGCACGAGGTCCCAGTCATCGCGCATGAGGTTGTACTGATCCATAGAGGCGATGACGTCGGCGATGCCGTCCTTCCCTTTCGTTGCCAGCGGCACCGTCAGTGGACGCTCCCAGCCGTGCGGCATGTAGTCCGCTACCACGTCCTCCTGATTTCCCGACACACCCTTCGCCGGGTGTGACGCCTGCATGGCGACACAGCGCAGCAGACGGCGGTTCTTGTTTGCGGAGGAGTTGTGCCCGAGCCACGTCGGGAACTTCACGGGCCGCTGCATGTCGAAGAACTTCTGCTGCCCTGTCATGAAGGTTTCGTACTTGCCGCGCGTGTACACACACGGGGCAATGCTGGAGGACAGGACGTGGAAGCGGGATACGGACCAATTTTGTTCATAGTACATAATGCGCTGCGCCGCGTCCGCGCGCGAGATCGACGTGGCGGCCTGCGAGACGGCTTCCATCCAATCCCGCCCATCCACCAGCTGCGGGTTGTAGTGCAGATAGTTCTCCTGCACAAACATGTCCACTAGGTCGGCGTTGTAGTAGCGGGCCTGCATCTCAGCGATGGAGTGCCGCTCTCCACGCGACGTGCCCTGCAGCAAGAAGTACTCAGCGGCATCGAAGAGGCCGGCATCGCTGTCCTTCGTTGACTGCGCGGCGCACTCAGCAAGCTGCCGCTGCTCGAGCGAGATGCGTCTCAGACACCAGAGCTGCAGATTGTTGAGCATGCTGCGGATATCGCTTCCGGAGGTCTTGATGATATCTTGCAGGAGCGGCTTGGATAACGAAATACCTTCGCGCGCCAGGACACGGTCACACAGGTAGTTCGCCACAACATTGCACGGCGGGTGGCTAAAGCGCATGTCCTCCACGTAGTTGAGCAGCGAGCGCAGTTTGGGGTGCCAGCGATCGTTACAGGTGCACAGGATCGGGATGCGGGTGGACTTGAGCATCTCAATCACCTCGCCGACACCTCCAATGTCGCAGCCGTCCACCTCGTCCATTAACAACACCACAGTTGTGTACGATGTGGCTCTCGCGGAAAACGCACGGTTGTTGATGAGGTCCGACACGTTTTCCCTGAGCGACTTGCGGCTGCGGAAGTCGCTTGCGTTGTACTCCACAACTGTTCGGCCGAGCTCCCGTGCCACCACGTACACTGTCGTCGTCTTACCCACGCCTGGAGAACCGGACAGGAGCACACCATGCGGCTTCTTTGGGTCATCGCCGGGGCTGCCGATAGGTGTGAAGTTCTCCAGCCACGCCTTCAGCTTGTTCGCACAGACCGGGTAGCACATCTCAGCAATGGAGCGTGGCTTGTACTTGTCTGCCCATAGCTCGTTGCGACTCGTCACGGGGTGCGCCGCATCAGCCGCCGACGATGCAGACATCGTCACCATTTCCTCGCTTGTCGAGATGTGTGGAGAAGAAGAAAAGAAAATGGATGTGACAAGTGAGCCCAAAAGCCGCTGAGTCGGCGTGCGTGGAAAGCGGTGGAGGAGGAGGAGGGGATGGTAGAGAGCGAGGCAGGAGCCCTCCGACTGGAGCTGACCAGCTCGGTCAAAGTCGACGTTGTCTTTCTCTTGTGGTTAACCCTTCTCTGTCTCTGTAGATGATTGAAAGTGCGTGCGCGTGCGCGAGTTGCGGTTGATGAGCACAGCGAGCCCATCCAGCGACACGGCTTGGCGTACACGCGCCTTCTCTTCAAAGAGGTCGTGCATTTCTTTTTCAGCCGTTTAAGCCGCAGGCGAAGCAACCGAGAAGGGGCCGCGCCAACTACGGAGAGAGAGAGAGAAGACGCTGCGTGTGTGTGTGTGTGTGTGTGAGGTACGCGCATTGTGGAAAGCGTGGAGGCACAGGCAGTCAAGTTGGCAACATCAATGTCAAAAGGCAGGGGGGGGGGTGAAACCATTGGATGTCAAAGTACGGTTGCTGCAAAACAGCACTTGGTGTGCAAACTCCGAGCAGGCAAGCATTACAACTATACACTCCCACCCACCCACCCACCCACACACACACACACACACACACACACACACACACACACACACGCACGCGTACT